>NC_091162.1:13310103-13312603 GCF_040958095.1 Procambarus clarkii
CAATAAACTATCAGTTATCTTACCCGTTATAAAACCCCATTGTTATAACAGTTATATTAGTGGTCAGCCCCGACAGCGCAATGGTCTGTGCGGTCCTGTCACGACCGCAAGGTCCCGGGTTCGATTCCCGCATCAAGACTGAGACGTTTGGGCACGTTTCCTTTCATCTGTTCACTTCCAAAGTTCTAATAATGACTTCACGCGGCTTCTGACACAGTGTCTGACTTAGACAAGATTTACATGAAAGTTCAAGTTAATCTTTGAGTTTCGGAAAGAAGTTAATGATTTTGAAGAAAATCCTTAACTCTAATTCAGGTATTTCGATATCTTTTCTCGCTAACTCTGAGTCACGATCATCGCCAAGAGGTTATGAACAAATTTAGATTTAGAGGATTGTAAGAGATTTTAATTAGTCCTCAGTCTTTGTTCTTTGGGGTTTAGCTGTGTCGCCCAAGACACAGCTAAACCCCAAAGACTCGATCGTAATTGTCAACAAACTGTGCTACCGAAAACGGCATTAAATTGATATGAACGTATATTATAATTTAGTGTATAGGTAGGTCTATCTATATCTATAGGTAGGTCTATCTATATCTATAGGTAGGTCTATCTATATCTATAGGTAGGTCTGAAATCTTCCTCTTCTGTTCAAGAAAATTTCGAACGTAATCAGTCGAGTCGTGTAAGAAAAAAAAATTATAAACAAGGGGATTGGCGGCTTCATTAACGAGCCATCGTGTATGAGGACAATGATCCTGATGTTCGAAGCAGGTTGACGGCCCAACCCGTCCTCGACTCAAGTCCATTACACCCAGTGGTCGACCCCACAGACGCATTCATAAATTTTAATATGCTGTTCATTCAAAACAGGAATTTTCTCAAATATAAATTAATATTATGATATATTAGCATATTGTGTATATATAGGCATAGGTTAGGTTAGGTTAGGTGTTTAGGTTCTGTTGGTGATTATTTGTATTTGTAGTACGTGGGTGAAGCATTTATAGCGTTGTGGTTCGAACAAAATTCGTCAGTGAAACACTTGTTCCGGAAGTGTTCGAACGTCAGCAGTTGAGTCGTGTGTAAACCGTTTTTCATTCATAAACAGGTGGTTTGGCGGGTGCATGGGATCACTTTTGGATCTTTGTTTGGAGGACGGGCTGGAAGGCCATCAGGTCGCCTTCAAGTGGTTCATTATTCACTGACGCCAGGCCTGACCCCACACACACACACACACACTGACGCCAGGCCTGACCCCACACACACACACACACACTGACGCCAGGCCTGACCCCACACACACACTGACGCCAGGCCTGACCCCACACACACACACACACACACACTGACGCCAGGCCTGACCCCACACACACACTGACGCCAGGCCTGACCCCACACATACACACACACACACACACACTGACGCCAGGCCTGACCCCACACACACACACACACACACTGACGCCAGGCCTGACCCCACACACACACACACACACTGACGCCAGGCCTGACCCCACACATACACACACACACACACACACTGACGCCAGGCCTGACCCCACACACACACACACACACACTGACGCCAGGCCTGACCCCACACACACACGCCGCCAGATTCCGCTTCCCAGACACCACAATTACCAGCCTAAATCTCTTTAGCGGAGGGTGATGCTTGCAGAGATCTACCTGTTGATATGTTACAGAAACTGTGGTGCTGGAAGCTGGGTGGCTCGACCTGTTAATATGTAGCAAGAGGTGAAGAAAAATGGGATGAGGGGCGTACTGTATTATGTAGTATTAGTGTGTGAAGTTCATAGTTTTGTAGGAAGGATATACACACACACATACACATACACACACACGCCTGGTAAGGGGCCTGGTAACCTGGTGGATAGCACGCAGGACTCGTAATTCTGTGGCGCTTGTTCGATTCCCTCACCAGGCAGAAACTAATGGGCAAAGTTTCTTTCACCCTGAATGCCCCTGTTACCTAGCAGTAAATAGGTAACTGGGAGTTAGTCAGCTGTCACGGGCTGCTTCCTGGTGTGTGTGTGGTGTGGTGTGAGAAAAATAAAAGTAGTTAGCAAACAGTTGATTGACAGTTGAGAGGCGGGTCGAAAGAGCAAAGCTCAACCCCCGCAAACACAACTAGGTGAATACACACACACACACACACACACACACACACACACACACACACACACACACACACACACACACATACACACACACACACACCATGCACACGGGGATTATACTATTTAATAACACCTAAATGCTCACTCCCCAATTAATTACGCCGGAAGCGTGTCCGGCGACGTGAAGAAATATGTTGAGAGCTCTCAAGACATCAAAGGTGTTGACAAGTGTGCCGCTCTCATCGTGGGTGGTGTAGTGGAGTGTTTTGACACGTGTGTGGGGGAAGTGTAGGCGCCGGGTGACGACATCTGTGGCTAGAGGAAGCTGGTCCCAGATGAGGATGCCGCGGCCACCACAG
>NC_091162.1:13625103-13627603 GCF_040958095.1 Procambarus clarkii
CTCTCTCTCTCTCTCTCTCTCTCTCTCTCTCTCTCTCTCTCTCTCTCTCTCTCTCTCTCTCTCTCTCTCTCTCTCTCTCTCTCTCTCTCTCTCTCTCTCTCTCTCTCTCTCTCTCTCTCTCTCTCTCTCTCTCTCTCTCTCTCTCTCTCTCATATATATATATATATATATATATATATATATATATATATATATATATATATATATATATATATATACCACTCTTATCCTTCTCATCTTCATATCCCATTGGTCCTCCCCTTCCCTCAGAAAATATATTATTAAGAAGCACTGAAACAATAAGATTGGTTTTTCGGAAATTATATTATGATCGCTAAAACTCTAGAGGAATCACACCGCACATTTCACTCCATGAAAATCGCCTGGGGGGGGCGTCTTTAACTGTTAATATTTCTAAAACCACTTAAGTTAGGCCTACCCCGACCAGCCTATGTCCGTCCCGTAGCCCAGACTATTACCCCTGCAAATTAGGGTGAGGTTAGCCCCTGGCCTGCAACTTTGGAGAGACATTGGAGAGAATTCAAAGTAGAGTTTGCTTGAAAAAGCGCGCGCTAAAATCCCCCAAAGCGGCCTTATCTAATTTGTCAAGGAACCGACCAATGGGCGGCTGACAGGACCCCAGGACCTTTTGCCAAGACCCCCGCCAATAGTGCAGGAGTTGCGCCACGTCCTGCTCGCTGGGGTAGGACTGAGTCAGGCTCCCCCCACCCTTCTACCCTCCTCTTAGTGTACGAGGTTGCATCATGTGGCGGTACATCCTAGCACCGGTTGATGTTCCCGTGGTGTAAGGAGAGGGGGGTAGAGCAGGAGCTCGCATTGACGCTCTTCAAATACTCTCCCAAGTGCCGGCTTGCTGTGCATATTCTAGACCAGTTGGTGTTCTGGGAACTGATTGACGCAGAAATAGTTACTCTCACTTCTTAAGAGTGCCGCTATGCAACCAGCTGCAACTTATATTCCTGATACTTGCGTCTAACCCGGATGCAATGTTTAGATCTGATACAAACTGTTAGTTTTTATTCAAACGTTTAGCTCTTATACAAACGTTTAATCTTTAAATTAAGGTGATGGTGTGATGTTGCTAATACAAACGTTTATATCCAATAAAATTCTAAGGGAGCCTCCCTTACATAACGCATAACACTGATAAAAACTTTAAAACCTGATGCAAACGTTGAAACCCAGATGCCAACGTTTAACCTCATTGATACAAACGTCACTGACACGAACATTACGCTCTGATGTAAGTGTGTTTATTCTTGACACAGCGAATTAACCATGTTCAAACATTAATTCTTACGTAAACAATTAGCTCTGGCGTAAAGGTACTTGCCCTGACACAAACATTAATTCTGGACACTAAACGTTTGTCATAGATACAAACTTTAAGTCCTCAAGCAAGCATTTTAACACTTTGTTTTTGTTTACAATAACACAAACATTCGGCGATAATATGGAGGTGGAGTCTTGATGCGTACATTGAGAGGAGGAAAGAACGTTTGCTGCAACTCCAGTTACTGAGGGGACAGGGGGGGGCGAGGTAGGACGGGCGGTTGGGGGGGGGGGGATTGGATCTCCCAAACGGACATGCCACAGGGTTCAATTAGGAAATTCAAACTTATTTGCAACGATAAGACCACTTTGTCAGCTGTCTGAAAACGTTTCTTGTAAGTAAAAGTATAACAGGATGTCTAGATGGTGACGGTGTGTTTGAGTTGTTGTGGTGGACTCCCACTGGTGGCGGGGAGCCTTCACTGGTGGCGGGGGAGCCTTCACTGGTGGCGGGGGAGCCTTCACTGGTGGCGGGGGAGCCTTCACTGGTGGCGGGGGAGCCTTCACTGGTGGCGGGGGAGCCTTCACTGGTGGCGGGGGAGCCTTCACTGGTGGCGGGGGAGCCTTCACTGGTGGCGGGGAGCCTTCACTAGTAACGGGGGAGCCTTCACTAGTGGCGGGGAGCCTTCACTAGTGGCGGGGGAGCCTTCACTAGTGGCGGGGGAGCCTTCACTAGTGGCGGGGAGCCTTCACTGGTGGCGGGGAGCCTTCACTGGTGGCGGGGGAGCCTTCACTAGTGGCGGGGGAGCCTTCACTGGTGGCGGGGGAGCCTTCACTACTGGCGGGGAGCCTTCACTTGTGGCGGGGGAGCCTTCACTAGTGGCGGGGAGCCTTCACTGGTGGCGGGGAGCCTTCACTGGTGGCGGGGGAGCCTTCACTGGTGGCGGGGAGCCTTCACTAGTGGCGGGGGAGCCTTCACTGGTGGCGGGGGAGCCTTCACTACTGGCGGGGAGCCTTCACTAGTGGCGGGGGAGCCTTCACTAGTGGCGGGGGAGCCTTCACTAGTGGCGGGGAGCCTTCACTGGTGGCGGGGAGCCTTCACTGGTGGCGGGGGAGCCTTCACTGGTGGCGGGGGAGCCTTCACTGGTGGCGGGGAGCCTTCACTAGTGGCGGGGGAGCCTTCACTGGTGGCGGGGGAGCCTTCACT
>NC_091162.1:13632603-13670103 GCF_040958095.1 Procambarus clarkii
CTCTCAAGGTTGGTATTCGGGTACTGAACTCCCGCCCGCCTACCTCAAGGTCAGGCTCCTACCTTAACACCAAGGTCAGAGGCACTTCCCCTGCTGTTGTGTTTGTGAGAGGGAGAGAGGGAGGTAGCCTCTTAGCTGTTGTTGAAGCAAGTTGTATTGTGTTTCCCTCTGTAGCTTCCTATATATATATATATATATATATATATATATATATATATATATATATATATATATATATATATATATATATATATATATATATATATATATATATATATATATATATATATATATATATATATATATATATATATATATATATATATATATATATATATATATATATATATATATATATATATATATATAGGTTGCTTGTGCGTGTCTCACTCAGGCTGCAAATGACACGTTGGCCAGAACATATATTTATTTCTGTTCTCTGATTCCAACTCGGCGGCTGTGGGCACTTATGTGTGTGTGTGACTGTGGGCACTTATGTGTGTGTGACTGTGGGCACTTATGTGTGTGTGACTGTGGGCACTTATGTGTGAGTGTGTGGCTGTGGGCACTTATGTGTGTGTGACTGTGGGCACTTATGTGTGTGTGACTGTGGGCACTTATGTGTGTGTGACTGTGGGCACTTATGTGTGTGTGTGACTGTGGGCACTTATGTGTGTGTGACTGTGGGCACTTATGTGTGTGTGTGACTGTGGGCACTTATGTGTGTGTGACTATAGACTGTGACCTCACATGGGATCATGTATGACCTCACTTGTGGGACAGTAAATGATCCTATGTGTTATTAAGAGCGATCCTACAAGTTAAAATACTCATGACCTTTACTCATATACTAGTTGAGCCTTACAGGAGTGCCTGTTACTTGAGTGCCTGTTACTTGAGTGCCTGTTACTTGAGTGCCTCTTAATGATCTTACCATCCTTCTCCGGGATTGTGAATAGTCTTTCATTTCAAGTACAATCAACTAATCTGAGAGTTGACTTTATTGAAAGGCAACAAACATTTCTCCTGTAAGGGCATATTATCAAATCCATGAGCCAAGGTACATACATTAAGCATTTACACAACCACTGACGAAACCTGTATATCTTTCTTTAATAATGGCAACTCTCTTTTTTAATTTATGGTGACTCTAAAGGCTGTCATAAGCAAAACTCGTAGTGCTTCGGAGCTCATAAACTGTCTAATAAATGTAAGCACAGCCACCGTACCGGAGGAAAGATGTACAGGTTTCGTAAATAATTGAGCAGATGCTTGACCAGTCCTGGGGCCAGATTCACGAAGCAGTTACGCCAGTACTTACGAACGTGTACATCTTTCCTCGATCTTTGACGGCTTTGGTTACATTTATTAAACAGTTTACAAGCATGAAAACTTCCCATTCAACTGTTGTTATTGTTATAAACAGCCTCCTGGTGCTTCGGGACTCATTAACTGTTTGACGGCTTTGTTTAACAATTATTAAACAGTTAATGAGCTCCGAAGCACCAGGAGGCTGTTTATAACAATAACAACAGTTGATTGGGAAGTTTTCATGCTTGTAAACTGTTTAATAAATGTAACCAAAGCTGCCAAAGATTGAGAAAAGACGTACACGTTCGTAAGTGCTTCGTGAATCTGGCTCCTTGGCTCTTACTAAATGTAACCAAAGCTGCCAAAGATTGAGAAAAGACGTACACGTTCGTAAGTGCTTCGTGAATCTGGCCCCTTGGCACTTACTAGGACAGAACGTCGTCGCCAAAGAGTGTTCCCAAGTTGGTGTATGATCATACGTTTAGGGGGGCCACGAACGGTCTTGGTAATACCACAGTGTATCACTGGAAATGTGTGAGAGACATAATAATGGATCTTGCTTCTCTCCGGTGTAGAGCCAGTGGGTTATCTCGGTTATAAGTGGCTTGTACCGGAGATCGTGGAGGTGGGGGGGGGGGGTTCATGCTGTGAGGTACAGTGTAAGCAAAAGAACTGCAGTGAAAATAATGTAAAAATTATTTTTTGTGTACGTTTAACTGTCAGATTTGTTCAGTGTCAAGCCTATTCACTGTTCCTCATCATGTTCCAGTGTCACAGTTGTTCACTGTCACACCTGTTCAGTCACAGCTGTTCACTGTCACAGCTGTTCACTGTCACACCTGTTCAGTCACAGCTGTTCACTGTCACACCTGTTCAGTCACAGCTGTTCACTGTCACAGCTATTCACTGTCACACCAGTTCACTGTCACACCTGTTCAGTCACAGCTGTTCACTGTCACACCTGTTCAGTCACAGCTGTTCACTGTCACAGCTATTCACTGTCACACCTGTTCAGTCACAGCTGTTCACTGTCACAGCTATTCACTGTCACACCAGTTCACTGTCACACCTGTTCAGTTTCACAGATGATTTATATTACATCTTTAGTATCACAACTGCCCCCATTGTCATATATCTGTTCAGTGTCACAGCTGTTCAATATCACTCACATCTGTTCAGTGCTAAACCTGTTCAGTATCACAGCTGTTCCACAACTGTTCTGTGTCACAATTGTTCTCTTTCACAGTTATCATTGAGATTTTAATTTCTGCATTTAATGAAAACTTTGAATTATTTTCACCCAGCAGTTTGGGGAACCTTCTTCATCCATCTGGCTGTTTGGGGGGAGCTTCTACATCCATCTGGCTGTTTGGGGGAGCTTCTTCATCCAGCTGGCTGTTGGGGGGAGCTTCTTCATCCATCTGGCTGTTGGGGGGAGCTTCTTCATCCATCTGGCTGTTGGGGGGAGCTTCTTCATCCAGCTGGCTGTTGGGGGGAGCTTCTTCATCCATCTGGCTGTTGGGGGGAGCTTCTTCATCCATCTGGCTGTTGGGGGGAGCTTCTTCATCCAGCTGGCTGTTGGGGGAACCTTCTTCATCCATCTGGCTGTTGGGGGAACCTTCTTCATCCATCTGGCTGTTGGGGGAACCTTCTTCATCCATCTGGCTGTTGGGGGGAGCTTCTTCATCCATCTGGCTGTTGGGGGGAGCTTCTACATCCATCTGGCTGTTGGGGGGAGCTTCTACATCCATCTGGCTGTTGGGGGGAGCTTCTACATCCATCTGGCTGTTGGGGGGAGCTTCTACATCCATCTGGCTGTTGGGGGGAGCTTCTTCATCCATCTGGCTGTTGGGGGGAGCTTCTTCATCCATCTGGCTGTTGGGGGGAGCTTCTTCATCCATCTGGCTGTTGGGGGGAGCTTCTACATCCATCTGGCTGTTGGGGGGAGCTTCTTCATCCAGCTGGCTGTTGGGGGGAGCTTCTTCATCCATCTGGCTGTTGGGGGGAGCTTCTACATCCATCTGGCTGTTGGGGGGAGCTTCTTCATCCATCTGGCTGTTGGGGGGAGCTTCTTCATCCATCTGGCTGTTGGGGGGAGCTTCTTCACCCACACGCTACCTCTTCCTTTCTCCTCCCCTAAAGTCTGTTTCTTCAATCCACTCTTCACATACTTTCTCCTTCTCTCTTACCTTCACCTACCCCCTCCCCCCTCTTCACCTCTCTCCATTACCCCTCCTCCTTCATTCACCCCCCCCTTCCCCCCTACTTGCTTGCCCCCTCCTCCCCCCTCCCCCCGGAGACTTCTGGTAAATTCTGTTGCATTATACGAGTGCGGGTTAATGTCTGTCGGTCAGTCAGTCGGCCAACCTTCTCTCCACTCCGTACAAAAAAAAATGCGACTGTTTTTGCCTGGGCCAGAAACGTAGGGTCACCCCCACCTCACCTCACCTAAACGAGGCCGGAAAGCGTCAGTGTACGAATACGTTGTATGATTGAATAACGGATACCGCCCCAAAAAAATATTGCTTGCTTTCTTGCTTGAATATGTAACCCTGGCTGCTTCATGCCGCCCCCGCCCGGCGCCCCCTCCGCCCCCTTCCCGGTGTCAGTACTGCCAATCCTTACCCATGCTAGCTGCCCCCTACCCCTTCCCCAACCCTCCCCATCCCCCTCCCACCCCCACTCGACCTCGCGTACAGTGTTGCCGCTCAGGAAATGCCATTCGCCACCTGGATACAAGGCACGGTGCTTCCTCTACTCCCCCCCCCCTCCCCCCACCCCTCCTCGGGTCTGTAGGAAGGATCTGGCACCGTCATATGACGTGTGTGGCCAGGACCGAGCCCACCGCCAGGAATCTTTCCTGTTGGGCAGGTGGGTGAGTGAGTGCGCTTGTTTCACGACCAATTAGGAGAAGGAGGGTTGGTTACGAATAGCCTAAGCTACTCTATCCCTTTGAGATGTATTTCTTTCTTGTCTCAATGAACGTATTTGAACCAGTCGTCCGCTCCTGTGCCAGGTAAGTCCACTACTGGCTCACCATAGCCCGTGCTACTTGCCCCGCTCCTGTGCCAGGTAAGTCCACTATGGGCTCACCATAACCCGTGCTACTTGCCCCGCTCCTGCGCCAGGTAAGTCCACTACGGGCTCACCATAGCCCGTGCTACTTGCCCCGCTCCTGCGCCAGGTAAGTCCACTACGGGCTCACCATAGCCCGTGCTGCTGGCCCCGCTCCTGCGCCAGGTAAGTCCACTACGGGCTCACCATAGCCCGTGCTACTTGCCCCGCTCCTGCGCCAGGTAAGTCCACTACGGGCTCACCATAGCCCGTGCTACTGGCCCCGCTCCTGCGCCAGGTAAGTCCACTACGGGCTCACCATAGCCCGTGCTACTTGCCCCGCTCCTGCGCCAGGTAAGTCCACTACTGGCTCACCATAGCCCGTGCTACTGGCCCCGCTCCTGCGCCAGGTAAGTCCACTACGGGCTCACCATAGCCCGTGCTACTGGCCCCGCTCCTGTGCCGGGTAAGCTACGGGCTCACCATAGCCCGTGCTACTTGGAACTTTTTATTCCAGGTAGCAAATCTTAAACAACGTTCAACGCTCGGACTAATTACCATTAACGAGGTCTTCAATGGGCACATTGTGACCTGCATTTGGGGGGGGGGAGGGGGGGGAAGGGGATTTAACAACCTGTTGTTCCTGTTATGACTCGAGCAGCTGGCATTAATTGCACCAGACATGACAATACCTTACGATAGACATCAACAAGACTCTTCCATTATTGAACAGCACGTCTCCATCGGGTCGTCAAGCAATAAATACTCTATATATAGCATTAGACAGATGTATCCTTAGCCTCGTGACGGCTGTCTGTCTCTTCTGACGGCTGCCTGTCTCTTCTGACGGCTGCCTGTCTCTGCTGACGGCTGCCTGTCTCTTCTGACGGCTGCCTGTGTCTTCTGACGGCTGCCTGTCTCTGCTGACGGCTGCCTGTCTCTTCTGACGGCTGCCTATCTCTTCTGACGGCTACCTGTGTCTTCTGACGGCTGCCTGTCTCTTCTGACGGCTACCTGTCTCTTCTGACGGCTGCCTGTCTCTTCTGACGGCTGTCTGTGTCTTCTGACGGCTGCTTGTGTCTGCTGACGGCTGCCTGTCTCTTCTGACGGCTGCCTGTCTCTTCTGACGGCTGCTTGTGTCTGCTGACGGCTGCCTGTCTCTTCTGACGGCTGCCTATCTCTTCTGACGGCTGCCTGTGTCTTCTGACGGCTACCTGTGTCTTCTGACGGCTGCCTGTCTCTTCTGACGGCTACCTATCTCTTCTGACGGCTGCCTGTCTCTTCTGACGGCTGCCTGTGTCTTCTGACGGCTACCTGTCTCTTCTGACGGCTGTCTGTGTCTTCTGACGGCTGCTTGTGTCTGCTGACGGCTGCCTGTCTCTTCTGACGGCTGCCTGTCTCTTCTGACGGCTGCCTATCTCTTCTGACGGCTGCCTGTCTCTTCTGACGGCTGCCTGTCTCTTCTGACGGCTGCTTGTGTCTGCTGACGGCTGCCTGTCTCTTCTGACGGCTGCCTATCTCTTCTGACGGCTACCTGTGTCTTCTGACGGCTGCCTGTGTCTTCTGACGGCTACCTGTGTCTTCTGACGGCTGCCTGTGTCTTCTGACGGCTGTCTGTCTCTTCTGACGGCTGTCTGTCTCTTCTGACGGCTGCCTGTCTGTTCTGACGGCTACCTGTGTCTTCTGACGGCTGTCTGTCTCTTCTGACGGCTGCCTGTGTCTTCTGACGGCTACCTGTGTCTTCTGACGGCTGCCTGTCTCTTCTGACGGCTGCCTGTCTCTTCTGACCGCTGCTTGTGTCTGCTGACGGCTGCCTGTCTCTTCTGACGGCTGCCTATCTCTTCTGACGGCTGCCTGTCTCTTCTGACGGCTGCCTGTGTCTTCTGACGGCTGCCTGTCTCTTCTGACGGCTGCCTGTCTCTTCTGACGGCTGCCTGTCTCTTCTGACGGCTGCCTGTGTCTTCTAACGGCTGTCTGTGTCTTCTGACGGCTGCCTGTCTCTTCTGACGGCTGTCTGTGTCTTCTGACGGCTGCCTGTCTCTTCTGACGGCTGCCTGTGTCTGCTGACGGCTGCCTGTCTCTTCTAACGGCTGTCTGTGTCTTCTGACGGCTGCCTGTCTCTTCTGACGGCTGCCTGTGTCTGCTGACGGCTACCTGTGTCTTCTGACGGCTACCTGTGTCTTCTGACGGCTACCTGTGTCTTCTGACGGCTGCCTATCTCTTCTGACGGCTGCCAGTGATTTACTAACGACTTACTCTCGGTAAACTAAATGCCTCTAGGGAATCGAACAACCTGTCCTAAGGCTAGGCTCGTCCATCTATCCATCAATCGTCCCCCAAAGACACAGTCATCATTAGTTTTAACCTTCTGCGTATTGAAAAGTTTCATTCTCTCAGACATATGTTAATATTATTACATTCTACAATGTGTCGACTAGTTTGGCCTAGGTTAGGTTAGGTTAGGTGGTTAGGTTAGGTTAGGTTAGGTTAGGTTAGGTTAGGTGGTTAGGTTAGGTTAGGTTAGGTTAGGTGGTTAGGTTAGGTTAGGTTAGGTGGTTAGGTTAGGTTAGGTTAGGTTAGGTTAGGTTAGGTGGTTAGGTTAGGTTAGGTTAGGTTAGGTTAGGTGGTTAGGTTAGGTTAGGTTAGGTGGTTAGGTGATTTGTAGCATTTGCTGTACGTAGGTGAAGTCTTTAGAGAGTCGAGATGCGGGCAGAGAACGTGAACGAAGAACGTGAACAAAGGACGTGAACAAAGAACGTGAACAAAAATCGTGAACAAAGAACGTGAACAAAGAACGTGAACAAAGGACGTGAACAAAGGACGTGAACAAAAATCGTGAACAAAGAACGTGAACAAAGAACGTGAACAAAGGACGTGTACAAAAGCATTGCTGGAGAACAGTGCATAAGTCATATGCTATAAGTCGTGTGTACAATCTTTATCTATCTACTTTTAAATCTGAATCTAAATCTAATCTAAATCTAAATCTAAATCTACTTTTAAATCTGCTATCTTTTTGAGTGTCTTTTCATATGCGTTAACGCACCCCCCCCCCCCCCCACCTCTTTTGTTGACGAGCGCAGGCTACAACTATAAAGCTATTGCCAATGTTCGTCTTCTCCAACTAGGGCCTTAATAGCGTAGTAGGATCGGACGCTGGTGCTTAGGTTTCGGTCGTAAAACTTATAGCAGCGTTTCGAAAATCGTTAGAATGTGGCAGCCAGCACAGACCGGCCGGCCCGGTAAGTCCAACACCAATGTCCCCAATTCAGGAATCTTTTTTTTCTTGAAAATGACGTGTAGAAAGTGTTGTCCTTCGTGTGGATGTAGGAGGTAGTGGTGAGGGTGAAGGGTGAGGTTGCGGGGTGAAGGAAGATGTGGGGATGGATGCGAAGTAGGTGGAGGATTATACAGAGGTGAAAGGTCAAGGAATAGGACGCTCCCATTGGTTGAGATCATGAGGGTTCCCCGATAACAATGGGACTGATAGACGTACTGCCTCGTGAAATTAGGCCCTTTCTTCTTTGGTGCAACCGAAGGGTTTTCTGGGACAGTCCATGCAAGGTTTTCCGGTGCCATCTCTCCTTTTCTGGTGCGACTCAAGGCTTTCTGACATAACCCCAAGGCTTTCTGACACAACCCAAGGCTTTCTGACACAACCCAAGGCTTTCTGACACAACCCAAGGCTTTCTGACACAACCCAAGGCTTTCTGACACAACTCAAGGCTTTCTGACACAACAAAAGGCTTTCTGACACAAACCCAAGACTTTCTGACACAACTCAAGGCTTTCCGGCGCAGGGGGGGGGGGGTTGTGTAAAAGCCTGGCTTGTGCATCGGAGAGGTTACGGGATCCAGTAAGTTCAGTAGAACTTCGGTTTTAACCCTTTTAACCCTGTCGTAGCTCAGTCGATTAAGGCAGTGTCTGGGATGCTCCCGGACGCAGGTTCGAATCCACGTCACGGCCCCTTGTGGATTTGTTCATTTGATGCATCACGTTAGTGTGATCTCTGTGTGTGATATCCCGTCCAATACCTTATATAACTACCTTCCTTGACAATCTTTTTACGTTAATAAGTGTCTCAAGCTTTATTAAGAGTCTAGATGTGCAATATAGCAATCTGCTGCCTTAAATATGCTTGAAAAGTTGAGCATATTGATCAAAATTGATCTTTCTTTTTTTGTAAAGCTGTTCTGAGGTTATTGTTTATGTTTGTAGATGGGATTAAATGGCATTTGTGATAATTGTTTTAAATAATTACCTCATAATTTACTTAACATTAAGACGATTGGTTCATGCTTGCGATCTAGCCATTTTTTTTCTCTCAAGTGAGGACTGCGTGCACAGATGTTGTTGTTATTGATTCAGCTACTCGGAACAAGTTACAAGTAGCACGGGCTATGGTGAGCCCGTAACTTACCTGGCACAGGAGCGGGGCAAGTAGCACGGGCTATGGTGAGCCCGTAGCGTGCATTGAGTTTTCCGCAGTTCTGGCATAGTTCTCATGTCTGGTTTCATTTAGTATAATTAACAAGGTTTACTTTTTAGCGCCTCTTGACATTCTTTTAGGATTTAGCAAATCGTTAGCGTCTGGGGACTTTTAAAATTTTAAATTTTGCCCCGAGGGGCGAGTTTATTGGGCAGCGCCACTCATCCTGTGAGTGGACACACCGCCATAGAGACAGTATTGGGCAGCGCCACTCATCCTGTGAGTGGACACACCGCCATAGTGACAGTATTGGGCAGCGCCACTCATCCTGTGAGTGGACACACCGCCATAGTGACAGTATTGGGCAGCGTCACTCATCCTGTGAGTGGACACACCGCCATAGTGACAGTATTGGGCAGCGCCACTCATCCTGTGAGTGGACACACCGCCATAGTGACAGTATTGGGCAGCATCACTCATCCTGTGAGTGGACACACCGCCATAGTGACAGTATTGGGCAGCGTCACTCATCCTGTGAGTGGACACACCGCCATAGCAGCATGTACAACACTCACCAATAGGAAGAAGTCTGAGAACTTTTTATAAATTAATCCACAAATGATTTAATAAATTCTATCTTAGTATCGTTTAGTTTGCATGATATCTTTACTCTGAGACTTGAGCATAACTACAGTACGTTTGACGGTTTAAAACTTTCATTGAGAACATTTTGGAGTAATACAGTGAGGGTCGAACTCTTAAATCACTGGCCTCCCAGACACGCGTACCAGAAGCCCTGGATGTGATCTTTCAAGACGTCGTGGATAGTGTTGGTGTCTGTGTAGAGGAGGCCAGAGACGCGAGTTTGATCCCACCGCAGTGCTCCAAAACGGTCTCTCTCTCTGATACATCAAGAACCTGTTTGGAACTTGTCTTAGTCTCCTCCTTGTATTGATAATTGTGAATGACGTGAGCTTCACGAGGATAATTGGTTAATCTCTCTTGGGTCTGGCCAGTAACTGTACGGGGAGCCGTGTTGATAGTCGCGCCCTTTGCTAGTGACAACTTGATGGCGGAAACCTTCTGCGTATCAGTGGCTTTATTTAAATTATGAACTGTGTATCGTGATTCAAATGTATTATACATAGAAATTATTATTAATATGATTATATTACCATACACAATGAAACCACACAAACGTGATGTGTGTGTGTATATATATATATATATATATATATATATATATATATATATATATATATATATATATATATATATATATATATATTCGTGTTGTCGTGTTGCAGCTATGAGTGGAATATTTCAGAAGACTTTTTGTTAAGCTTTCAAGTGGATGAGAAAGTCTTGGTATCCGTCTTGAGGGGCGGCATCGAACCAGCGTCATGATCGACCCTCTTAACCTCTCCATCACACTATGTAAACCTTTATATATTCCTGGACTCTTTGCATATAATATTATTAATAATGTTTATTTTGGTAAAATAAAGTACATATCAAATGAGTTACAAACAAAAAGTTGGATTTGTAGATAGAGCTTGTATATACTATGCTTACAGCTACTGATGCGGAGTTGTTGTTGTTATAGATTCAGCTACTCGGAACAAGTTCCAAGTAGCACGGGCTATGGTGAGCCCGTAACTTACCTGGCACAGGAGCGGGGCAAGTAGCACGGGCTATGGTGAGCCCGTAACTTACTTGGCACAGGAGCGGGGCAAGTAGCACGGGCTATGGTGAGCCCGTAACTTACTTGGCACAGGAGCGGGGCAAGTAGCACGGGCTATGGTGAGCCCGTAACTTACTTGGCACAGGAGCGGGGCAAGTAGCACGGGCTATGGTGAGCCCGGAGTGAAAAGTTCATATATCACCCCAGGGTCACCCAGGGGGCCCTGGGGGCGACCCTGGGAGCTGGCTGACCCTGGAGTAATCACGGAGTGACTGACCCCTAATTAGATCCCTTTGTCCTGCTCCGAAAATGATAACTAAATGTTTTGTAATATTTATTTATAGACTAGTGATAAATAAGATGTTGATATAGCCTTTCACAATCGAGGGGGCTCAGAAACGGTTGGGTACGTTTATCTTTCACCTGATGCCTCTGTTCACCCGACACTGAAAAATAGATTACGCGGGAGTTAGGCAGCTGTTGTGGGTTGCATCCTTGGGGAAGGTCAGTAATAGGCCTACTGGAGACCCAGATTAGTCTTAAGTACTAGGCTTCATATCCCCAAGAACAGGAATTGGATTCTGAGAACCACCTAAGTTTTAAGTGTCTAAGGTTGCCCACTCCTCAGGAGTCAGTGTCTTCCTTAATCCTATATAATAAGCTGTACTAATTTCTGGATCAACAGCCCCGCTCCTGTGCCAGGTAAGTCCACTACGGGCTCACCATAGCCCGTGCTACTTGGAACTTGTTCCGAGTAGCTGAATCTATAACAACAACAACAGTTTCTGGATCGTGACTGAATTAACCTTTACATAGTTTCTGCTGGTTCTCCAGAACCTGTGATGCGTGTGGTCACTTTTCTCTAACTCATTCCCCACTTCCATGTTAGCCCTGCGTGCTTCCAGATTACTTTCACGATAGGTCGAGCACAAGAGACAACAGCATGGACCCCAACAAGCAACGACAGACGCTACAAGCCAGGACCTTCCTTCGCTCGTCGTGGCTACGTCGCGACGATGGCCTTCACGTACTTCAGGTAGATACTAAGATAGAAAAAAAAACTCCCCCCTTAGTTTGACTACTCAGTAGGAGTCGCAGAGCGCCGCTTCTTGTCAAACGTAGGATCAACGATGCCAAACCACACTTGTGGTCTGTGTCCTGCGTAGCAGAACTGCATGGGATAGCTAAAATGTCACGAAATACGGACATCACCAGTCTGCAGAAATCGCGAGATGATGTGCCAGCATGGAACTATTGAAGGACCAACTACAAGGAGCAGAAGACCTTTCGGTGCGTTTCAAGACGCTGAAATGCATGCACACACTTCCCTTCTCTCTCTCTCCCTCACCACCAGGAAAGCATCTCCTCTCACGTCTGGGAGAGAGATTGGCCTCTTCTCAACATCCCGGACCGCCATCCCTCCTGGCTAGCCAAATCCTTCCTGCCTGTGGGGGCGAAAAACCTGTCCCGCTGTATTAGGAGGAAAGAGAATTGCGACTCACAGATCGTCACGAGTTTTTTGCTGGGAAGAGTTGTTGCTTTGTTTATATTCATTTTTTTTTATTTACCCCGTATCTTGAGGTTATCTTGAGATGATTTCGGGGTTCTTTAGTGTCCCCGCGGCCCGGTCCTCGACCAGGCCTCCACCCCCAGGAAGCAGCCCGTGACAGCTGACTAACTCCCAGGTACCTATTTACTGCTAGGTAACAGGGGCATTCAGGGTGAAAGAAACTTTGCCCATTTGTTTCTGCCTCGTGCGGGAATCGAACCCGCGCCACAGAATTACGAGTTCTGCGCGCTATCCACCAGGCTACGAGGCCCGTACCTCAAAAGAATGGTATAATATTTGTTTTTTTAAACATCTCTTAATTTTGTGTATTATTAATTTGACTAAGTCTTATGTTTCATGGAAATTAATGGTAATAGAGTTGAATAGTATGAAATAGCAGTGATTACATGTGCTATTTAACACATAATAATTTTTGTTCCTCAGCTGGTACTTGAAGGAGTGTCCTTTGGTTCTTCAGTGAGAGTCGGGCTCACAGCCCCGAAGTATTTCACTGGTTTAGTCGTGTTCTGTGTTAACCGTTCAGTAGATCATTTTGAATGAGATATTGACACATTTCTTAAGCATTGGTTGTATAGGTGTTTCTAAATTCGCGTATATCTTCGCACTCCATCACATAGAGATAGCCAAAAAGATGATGAGCTGTGATATCATCTAGGAGTCCGTTGATTTTATTGGATGACCCGAAGATGTGTGGCACTTCTTGCATGATAGTATGATGATAGATGGGAATTACTATTTTAGATTTCACTTTGCCACAGATCTACAATGCTTTGTTGACGTTCTTGGTGCATTATTGTTCTCAAACTGCTTGTAGGCAGTTTTTTTTTATCATTTTTCTACCACAGACGTGGCCACACATTTACAATGCTAACCAGCATATATACATTTTCTTCTGTCCTCCATGGACAGGGTTAAATATTAGTTAAAAACATATAGTTCGAGGCAGTACAAGGTTATAATCAACTCCTCTCAAGGAAGAGTCTTTGGCTAACTCATCAGCTCTTATCATGCATTCAGAGGCGAACATTAGATGGAATCCACATGAAATAGATTCTGTTACCACCATTGATAATTGTCTTGTCTTGTATGTGTAGCTTCAGACACGAGCATGTTACAATTATGTTGACCAGACCACACACTAGAAGCTGAAGGGACGACGACGTTTCGGTCCGTCCTGGACCATTCTCACAATCGACTTGAGAATGGTCCAGGACGGACCGAAACGTCGTCGTCCCTTCAACTTCTAGTGTGTCGTCTGGTCAACATACTTCAGCCACGTTATTGTGACTCATCGCCTGCTTACAATTATGTCTTAAAGAGTTGAACGCAGTTAAAGATGATAGAGAAGCACTTACAATTAACTCCTCAAGTTTGGAGACTTGTACACATTTCAGTGCAAGAAGTTAGGGAAATATCCCCAGTTTGCAAACTGTAGGTAGTAAATGTGAGCGATTGTATCCTATCCTAGGATAGGAGTCCCCTATCCACCGCTGGATAGGGGACTGCATGCGGGAAAAACATCAATCATGACATTATCTCTCCACATATGTAAGTTGGTCAGACCTGCCGGGAGGAGGTTATCTTGAGATGATTTCGGGGCTTAGTGTCCCCGCGGCCCGGTCCTCGACAAGGCCTCCACCCCCAGGAAGCAGCCCGTGACAGCTGACTAACTCCCAGGTACCTATTTACTGCTAGGTAACAGGTGAAAGAAACTCTGCCCATTGTTTCTCTCCGGCGCCCGGGATCGAACCCGGGACCACAGGACCATGCGTCCAGTGTTCTGTCCGCTCAGCCACCGGCTCCCTTCTACCTAGATACATAGCTAAGTACCTAGCTTTAGGTACCTAGAGGTTTACTATTACTCTATTCACTCTCGGTGTTTCTACAGGATGTCATCATACTGCATGCTAAGTTTGCAAGCGCACGCTACTGATCACGTGTACTATTAACCATCCTGTCAGATGTGGAAATTGAAATTGAAATAAGTTTATTGAGGTAAAATACACACAAAGGGATGAGGTAGCTCAAGCTATTCTCACCCCATTAAACTACTTCCCATGCCGGGAATCGAACCCGGGCCTCCTGGGTGAAAGCCAGGTATCCTAGCCACTAGACCACATGGGATCTGTCAGATGTGGGTGTCATAGCATCTTAGTGCGTTTAGGTGATTCTCCTCGGCCTGTATTTTGTGGCTCCGGTAAGTTTAGGTAAAATTATGTATTTTCTCTGCCCTTGAATTTTGAACCAGGGGAATAAAAACTAATCTGATTGCACTTCATGCTCTGAAGAATTTTTTTTATTTTCACAGCCCTTTGTGCTGTTAGCAGCGCGGGTTAAGTACAATTTAGTACAATTGTTGCAGACGTATTGGAGGAGGGTCTGTGATGGTGACGATCTTATTGAAGCAGAAGATGAGTGCCCATTCTTGCCGAGAGAGAGAGAGAGAGAGATGAAAAGAGAAAGCAGAAAGAGAGAAGAAGAGAGAGAGAGAAAGATGAAAAGAGAGCAGAGAGAGAGAAGAAGAAGAAGAGAGAGAGAGAGAGCGCCGGGGCTTCTGGCTCCAGACGGGGGAAGGGAATCTTCATTCCCGCCAAAAGTCCTTCGGCGCGCCGCGCAAGGAGACGGCTCCTCCCTCCTTCTTCCCCCCATCTGAGACTCCCGCTCCTTCTTCAAGAGCCAGGTAGGTCAGGCTTTCTCTGCTATTGTTAGCTTTTATCTCTTTTTCTTCTTGCGACACGCTAGGTAAGGCCAAGCATTCTCTACCTTCAGCGACCTGCCTTTCTAGCACGGTGTTTGACCTGCCTTCCTGCCTTTCCACCGCGAGGCTTGACCTTTCCATCGCCGTGTTTGTCGAAGAAGGCAGATGCACCGACCGCACCATCCATGACCAGTTCTCCATGTGAAAGCACACTTTTTTTTCTAAACACATCTCGTATTTATGTTAGACGTTAACCACAGGTTTCTGCAGACCAAACAAGCGACTTTGGTGTTCAATTTAAAGCGAGAATGAAGAGGGACTTATTCCACAACTGACAGGGGGCCTATTCCACAACTGACAGGGCCTATTCCACAACTGACAGGGGGCCTATTCCACAACTGACAGGGGGCCTATTCCACAACTGACAGGGGGCCTATTCCACAACTGACAGGGGGCCTATTCCACAACTGACAGGGGGCCTATTCCATAACTGACAGGGGCCTATTCCACAACTGACAGGGGCCTATTAAACAACTGACAGGGGGCCTATTCCACAACTGATAGGGGGCCTATTCCATAACTGACAGGGGCCTATACCACAACTGACAGGGGCCTATACCACAACTGACAGGGGCCTATACCACAACTGACAGGGGGCCTATTCCACAACTGACAGGGACGTATACACCACTAGGAATTTATATGATACAGTTATCTAAAGTCACTGTATCATACGGGCAAAACATTGCGGATAATAAATCCATCGACAGTGAGAATTAAGAGAAGCCTCGCCTAGATAATGAACATTAGGATTTGTTCAAAAATCTTCCAATAATACTGCAGTATGTTTTGAATCCAGCAAATCAGCAAGTGGGAGATAATTCCACCAATCACGGAGCTAGGATCTGAGCCACACTATCCAGTAACAGTGAGCGGGAAAGTTAGCAGCGAATAGGAACTAGTGGTCAGAGTGCACGAAATAATAGCGGGCCAGACTAATTTTGATTGGACAAAAGAAGATTATACACAATCAACTTGAAGCATTCTAAGAGTATCATAACGGATCATTTACTCTTTAAAACAGTGTTGAGTCCGTCTGTGAGGGCTTCAGTGGGCAGTGTGAGTCCGTCTGTGAGGGCTTCAGAGGGCAGTGTGAGTCCGTCTGTGAGGGCTTCAGAGGGCAGTGTGAGTCCGTCTGTGAGGGGCTTCAGAGGGCAGTGTGAGTCCGTCTGTAGAGGGCTTCAGAGGGCAGTGTGAGTCCGTCTGTGAGAGCTTCAGAGGGCAGTGTGAGTCCGTCTGTGAGGGCTTCAGAGGGCAGTGTGAGTCCGTCTGTCAGGGCTTCAGAAGGCAGTGTGAGTCCGTCTGTAGAGGGCTTCAGAGGGCAGTGCGAGTCCGTCTGTAGAGGGCTTCAGAGGGCAGTGTGAGTCCGTCTGTAGAGGGCTTCAGAGGGCAGTGCGAGTCCGTCTGTAGAGGGCTTCAGAGGGCAGTGTGAGTCCGTCTGTAGAGGGCTTCAGAGGGCAGTGCGAGTCCGTCTGTAGAGGGCTTCAGAGGGCAGTGTGAGGGAGGTAAATTTTGGCTGATTAAGGACGCCACAACAATCACTGGCGAGCCTTTCAAAGCCAACGCTCCTGGTGACCCAGAGGACCTATTGGACCACAACGTGAAGCATTGGAAGTCTCTGAGGCGCTGAAGGATGAAGGGATAGTAAGCCTTGGAGCACAGTTAGAATGTCTCAAGTCAGCGAGGATCAAGGATGAGTCATGTACAGGAGGTGAACGCGGAACCAGACATACGCCATAATTATGACCTAGGCGTAGCCATCGTTCCTCAAGGTTTGTCTCTGAGGAAAACAATGGTAAACCTTTTATTATATATATAGCCAGAAGCCTTCAGAAGCCACTCCTTCAGAAGATGTATTAATATACGAAAGTACTTAAGGAAATTCCTTTTTCAATTTTCCTCCGTGGTCTGACACTTTCATATATATATATATATATATATATATATATATATATATATATATATATATATATATATATATATATATATATATATATATATATATATATATATATATATATATATAAATAGAACTTACGCATCTCCGATTTTATATCTACATTTTAGTGAGGTGGATGGGGTGAGGTGGCATTAATAGGGTATTAATTTCATCAACACAAGACAGAACACGAAACAATGGGTATTGAATAGAAGTGTTTGTAGAAAGCCTATTGGTCCAATAGGCTTTCTACAAACACTTCTATTCAATACCCATTGTTTCGTGTTCTGTCTTGTGTTGATGAAATTAATACCCTATTAATGCCACCTCACCCCATCCACCTCACTAAAATGTATATATATATATATATATATATATATATATATATATATATATATATATATATATATATATAAACTTACCACAATTATCCTGCTAAAAGTATTGGTTTAAGGATGATTGGAAATTTTGGTTGTCTGTTCAATAAGTTGCTCGAGAATGTAATTTCTTTGCTGTCGTTCGTCTTAAAGAGTTTTTGCCCTCGTCATGGTTCTTGGGCTGGACGGTAGAGCGACGGTCTCGCTTCCAGCAGGTCGGCGTTCAATCCCCGACCGTCCACAAGTGGTTGGGGCACCATTCCTTTCCCCCCGTCCCATCCCAAATCCTTATCCTGACCCCCTTCCCTGTGCTATATAGTCGTAATGGCTTGACGCTTTCCCCTGATAGTTCCGTCCTCGTTATGGGGAGACGGTCGGCCGAGCGGACAGCACGCTGGACTTGTGATCCTGTGGTCCCGGGTTTGATCCCGGGCGCCGGCGAGAAACAATGGCTAGATTTTCTTTCACCCTATGCCCCTGTTACCTAGCAGTAAAATAGGTACCTGGGTGTTAGTCAGCTGTCACGGGCTGCTCCCTGGGGAGTGGAGGCCTGGTCGAGGACCGGGCCGCAGGGACACTAAACCCCCAAAATCATCTCAAGATAACCTCAAGATAGATAAGATGGTATCCTGAAGGCTATCCAGCCCGTCGTCTTAATCCTCTCATTAGTTTCATGAGGTTCAAAACTCGCCTCAAACAAACTCAGTTTCACCCAGCATTAAGTGCAATGTTAAATGGGATTCTTGTACTGTTATATGTCTATTTGTACTCACTGAATTTGTGCGCCCCTTGAGGGACTTGAAGTAGAGGGGGGTAGAAATAGCCTAAGCTACTCTATCCCTTTGAGATGTATTTATTGCTTATCTCAATAAACATACTTGAACTTGAACTTGAACCCAGCATTAATGTTCATTAGTGTAAGAATACCAGAGTGTCAGCTAACTTGTATCAGTAGCCGTTATTTTTTTTGTTTTTATTTATATATACAAGAGTCCTTACATTCTTGTAAAGCCACTTGAGTTATCTTGAGTTATCTTGAGATGATTTCGGGGCTTTTAGTGTCCCCGCGGCCCGGTCCTCGACCAGGCCTCCACACCCAGGAAGCAGCCCGTGACAGCTGACTAACACCCAGGTACCTATTTTACTGCTAGGTAACAGGGGCATAGGGTGAAAGAAACTCTGCCCATTATTTCTCGCCGGCGCCTGGGATCGAACCCAGGATCACAAGTTCCGCGTGCTGTCCGCTCGGCCGACCAGCTCCCACTAGTACGCGTAGCGTTTCGGGCAGGTCCTTAACCCTATGTTCCCTGGAATACGACCCGCCAAATCGTTTAACACCCAGGCACACTGCATTCACTGCTGGGTGAACAGAGGCAACAGTTAAGGATTGCCACCCCGGTCGATCCTCCCCCGGCCAGGATACGAACCCAGGGCCAAAGTGCTCGCGTGAAGCGCCAGACTTTACCACTACGCCACGGAGACATATAGAAGAGTACATTGCTGGGGGAAACACGGGAGGTTATCTTATCTTGAGGTTATCTTGAGATTATTTCGGGGCTTAGCGTCCCCGCGGCCCGGTCCTCGACCAGGCCTCCTTTTTGTTACCCCCCCCCCCCCAGGAAGCAGCCCGTAGCAGCTGTCTAACTCCCAGGTACCTATTTTCTGCTAGGTAACAGGGGCATCACGGTGAAACAAACTTTTTGCCCATTTGTCTCCACCGGGGATCGAACCCGGAACCTCAGGACTACGAATCCGAATCGCAGTCCACTCAGCTGTCAGTTCGGCACAAACCATCCTAGCTCCTAGGACCTTCCTGAGAGAGGTTATCTTGAGATGATTTCGGGGCTTTTTAGTGTCCCCGCGGCCCGGTCCTCGACCAGGCCTCCACCCCCAGGAAGCAACCCGTGACAGCTGACTAACACCCAGGTACCTATTTTACTGCTAGGTAACAGTAACCTAGGAACACCCCTAGCCATTCTACTTTGTCTACTGTCTACTTGTCTCCACAGAACTTTCGTCTACACTCAGGACAATCTCAGTAAAAATTATCAACTGATTTCTTGTACAAAAATACGATTGTACCTTCGTCAGCAGTTCTTGTTCGGGATATTCTCAGCTCCTTATTATTTACTTGTTCAGTCAATATAAGTTCCCTGATGTGTACTTGTTCAACCCGTTCTCGCACTTTCTTACAGTGAATATTGACTTATTAAATACGTGCATATGTGACATACTATTATTACTTAACCGATTATAGGTATAGATTAAGTAATAATTGTAATTACGAAGCAATAAGATGCTTATCTTAACATACTAAGAAGGTTAGGTAAGGTCGGTGTTTTCTATGAAGCTTTTTAAGGTAAACTAGTATGTTTAGTATGTCACATATGCACGTATTTAGTAAGTCAATATTGACTATATGAAAGTGCGAGAACGGGTTGCCTTGTTCATTCATTATAAGTTCCCTGATGTGTACTTGTTCAATTATAAGTTCCCTGATGTGTACTTGTTCAATTATAAGTTCCCTGATGTGTACTTGTTCAATTATAAGTTCCCTGATGTGTACTTGTTCAATTATAAGTTCCCTGATGTGTACTTGTTCAGTCATTATAAGTTCGCTATTGTTTACTTTTGTAAGGAAGTGACCCGCACTTCCCTCACCCCCGCCCCCCCTTCTTCCCCACTTAACCACTTAACTTCACTTACAAGGTTTAACTGCCCCGTTCGCTAATTACAACCAGTTATTATTCCTCCGGCTCTGAGCCACTCATTTCTCATCGTTACGTGTTCGTAAATTCAACCTGTGTTAACGACCTCGTTAAATCATGATATAGAAACGTGTCATATTAATAATATAACGAGATATATATGATAGCAGACATATTAATTAATTTGGGGCATAAATTGGAAGCCGAGACGAGAGTGATAATCACAGGTGTCAAATATTTTATAAATCACTCGATTAACTTGAGAAAAGCATTCTACCAGGCCCTTAGTAAGGGCTGTAGAGGGTAGTGTGAGTCCGTCTGTGAGGGCTTCAGAGGGCAGTGTTGAGTCCGTCTGTGAGGGCTTCAGAGGGTAGTGTGAGTCCATCTGTGAGGGCTTCAGAGGGCAGTGTGAGTCCGTCTGTGAGGGCTTCAGAGGGCAGTGTGAGTCCGTCTGTGAGGGCTTCAGAGGGTAGTGTGAGTCCGTCTATGAGGGCTGCAGAGGGCAGTGTGACGCCCTCAGTAAGGGCTGCAGAGGGCAGTGTAACCTTCCCTAACCTTAGATAACAGCATTTATCAACACAAGTCTGAAGGCCATGTTGACAAGCCTCCACCGCCTGTGCCACACTCAGGAGCCAGGGGCCACACCACCACCGCCTGTGCCACACTCAGGAGCCAGGGGCCACACCACCACCGCCTGTGCCACACTCAGGAGCCAGGGGCCACACCACCACCGCCTGTGCCACACTCAGGAGCCAGGGGCCACACCACCACCGCCTGTGCCACACTCAGGAGCCAGGGGCCACACCACCACCGCCTGTGCCACACTCAGGAGCCAGGGGCCACACCACCACCGCCTGTGCCACACTCAGGAGCCAGGGGCCACACCACCACCGCCTGTGCCACACTCAGGAGCCAGGGGCCACACCACCACCGCCTGTGCCACACTCAGGAGCCAGGGGCCACACCACCACCGCCTGTGCCACACTCAGGAGCCAGGGGCCACACCACCACCGCCTGTGCCACACTCAGGAGCCAGGGGCCACACCACCACCGCCTGTGCCACACTCAGGAGCCAGGGGCCACACCACCACCGCCTGTGCCACACTCAGGAGCCAGGGGCCACACCACCACCGCCTGTGCCACACTCAGGAGCCAGGGGGGCCACACCACCACCACCTGTGCCACACTCAGGAGCCAGGGGCCACACCACCACCGCCTGTGCCACACTCAGGAGCCAGGGGCCACACCACCACCGCCTGTGCCACACTCAGGAGCCAGGGGGGCCACACCACCACCACCTGTACCACACTCAGGAGCCAGGGGCCACACCACCACCGCCTGTGCCACACTCAGGAGCCAGGGGCCACACCACCACCGCCTGTGCCACACTCAGGAGCCAGGGGGGCCACACCACCACCACCTGTGCCACACTCAGGAGCCAGGGGGGCCACACCACCACCACCTGTGCCACACTCAGGAGCCAGGGGGGCCACACCACCACCACCTGTGCCACACTCAGGAGCCAGGGGGGCCACACCACCACCACCTGTGCCACACTCAGGAGCCAGGGGGGCCACACCACCACCGCCTGTGCCACACTCAGGAGCCAGGGGGCCACACCACCACCGCCTGTGCCACACTCAGGAGCCAGGGGGGCCACACCACCACCGCCTGTGCCACACTCAGGAGCCAGGGGGGCCACACCACCACCACCTGTGCCACACTCAGGAGCCAGGGGGCCACACCACCACCGCCTGTGCCACACTCAGGAGCCAGGGGGGCCACACCACCACCACCTGTGCCACACTCAGGAGCCAGGGGGCCACACCACCACCGCCTGTGCCACACTCAGGAGCCAGGGGGGCCACACCACCACCGCCTGTGTCACACTCAGGAGCCAGGGGGGGCCACACCACCACCACCTGTGCCACACTCAGGAGCCAGGGGGCCACACCACCACCACCTGTGCCACACTCAGGAGCCAGGGGGGCCACACCACCACCGCCTGTGTCACACTCAGGAGCCAGGGGGCCACACCACCACCACCTGTGCCACACTCAGGAGCCAGGGGGCCACACCACCACCGCCTGTGCCACACTCAGGAGCCAGGGGCCACACCACCACCACCTGTGCCACACTCAGGAGCCAGGGCCACACCACCACCGTCTGTGTCACACTCAGGAGCCAGGGGGGCCACACCACCACCGCCTGTGTCACACTCAGGAGCCAGGGGGGCCACACCACCACCACCTGTGCCACACTCAGGAGCCAGGGGGCCACACCACCACCACCTGTGCCACACTCAGGAGCCAGGGCCACACCACCACCGCCTGTGTCACACTCAGGAGCCAGGGGGGCCACACCACCACCACCTGTGCCACACTCAGGAGCCAGGGCCACAGCACCACCGTCTGTGCCACATCTGCTAAGCTTCAGCGATGGTAAACTCCTCCCAAGAGAGGAAAACTTTAGGAGAAAGAATAATATGCAGCCATTCACACACTACAGCTCAGTCAATCACTATGAAGGACAATTATATAAATCTTACTAAATGAGCAAGAACCATGTTGACCAAACCACACACTAGAAAGTGAAGGGGAGACGACGACGACGTTTCGGTCCGTCCTGGACCATTCTCAAGTCAAGAATAATCGACTTGAGAATGGTCCAGGACGGACCGAAACGCCGTCGTCGCTTCACTTTCTAGTGTGTGTGGTCTGGTCAACAAGAACCCATATGATAATCCTTGCTAAATTAGTACTTCATACATTAATAATTCAATGCATGATCCATCATGAATCTCACCTTCACCTCAGGGACCTTACTCATCCCATGTTTTGTTCGTGTTTTTCCTCGTGTGTGTATATATAAATAGCGGTGACAAAACTGAATTTATATTCTCTAGAAAGACGAAGAGTGGCTATGTGACTAGTATAAAAATGTAGAGGGGGGCTTAAAAAGTTTTTAAATATAAAATATTAAAGCGGAATGGGAAACTGATTTATGAAAGACCTGGGTAAATACTGGTTTGGTAATACGATTATTGATTTATGGAGGAAATTATCGGGTAACATAATTGATGAGGGGGACTGCTAGATTGTTTCAAGCGTTGGTTAGACATAGATGTGTATGAGTTTGGATGGATGTAAATAGGAACTGCTTTGTATGGACCAATAGGAGCTGTCTCGTATGGACCAATATGAGCTGCCTCGTATGGACCAATAGGAGCTGTCTCGTATGGACCAATATGAGCTGCCTCGTATGGACCAATATGAGCTGCCTCGTATGGACCAATATGAGCTGCCTCGTATGGACCAATAGGAGCTGCCTCGTATGGACCAATATGAGCTGCCTCGTATGGACCAATATGAGCTGCCTCGTATGGACCAATATGAGCTGCCTCGTATGGACCAATTAGACTTTTCTGCAGTATCCTATAGTTCTTTACCGACAGAAAACGGGAATATTTTGGCTGGAGAAGGCAGGCAAGGTCAGAGGCCTCAGTGAAGCCTCTGGCTGTCTTGAACAGTCGTGGCTGGGAGCTGGTGCTGTGTGTCGACTGATGGCTCGTTACACGAGGCGGTATTTAGGGGCTCAAACCACCATCATCGAGGGACAAGCGGCGGTGAAGAGCGAGGCGACGTAACAGGGACTAAGATCAGGGATGTAATGTCCTCAGGTATAAATAACTTCGTGTCCTCAGTACTACACCGATTAATACTAAGACTCCGAGTCTTCGTATTACAAGTTACAGCCCCGCTCCTGTGCCAGGTAAGTACACAACGGGCTCACCATACCCCGTGCTACTTGGAACTTTTTGTTCCAAACAGCGAATCTTAATCGTATTATAACAATCTTCGTATTATAAATGGTGGAGTATAAATGTCTCAACCATTTACTGGCTTGGACTTACGAACAACGTAAGTCGAAGGCTCTGATGTTTCGACTTCAATGACGGCAGGAAACGAAGCATTTACACTATTATACTAGAAGGTCAGAGATAATTCCTCATCAGCATGTCGAGATGACAACACAGAGAGGAGCTGAGAGAGTGTGAAGGTCGTCTCAGCCCGCGGGAATGATCAAGAGAGTCACGACAGAGGGTTGTAATACCCATGGGTCTCAAGCCTCCCATGCAGTACTCTCTCCCTCTGACATTTCTCTCTCAACTCCCATGAATATTGTCTACCACTGCCAGCCTAACGCATTGTTTGCATACAGTATTGTATTTGCTTGACTTGGCCTACATATCGTGCCGTTCTGACTTACACCACTGTAAGTTATATTACAAGAAAGAAAAAAAGGATTACATGATGCAAATCACAAATGTACTTGACACTTAATATAATACAAGATCCTCCTCGCGGCTTTCATGGGGCGGACGCGGCCACAGGATGCTGTAAGCATTTCCTCTCAGCTTCAATAGTAAGCTTTTCCAGTCATTAGTTACACTAATTAGTAATTACAATAATATTACCAGCTCACTCGAGTATTTTGGTACACATTCGCCCTCCCGTCCCCCCCCCCCAACGAGCCGAGGATTTTCCAGATAATACGAACGAATCTGAAGCAACGTACAAGTCCTCTGTTTGTTGATAGTTTCCTGCACCTCCCTCAGTGATCCACTTACCTTGAGGTGCTTCCGGGGCTTAGCGTCCCCGCGGCCCGGTCGTCGACCAGGCCTCCTGGTTGCTGGACTGATCAACCAGGTCTTACACCCCTCTCCCCCCCCCTGTTCTTCAGTTGCACTATACCTAAGTAGGTTCTGGCCACTGTGAAGGCACATGCCCGAAACGCTGTGCGTCTTAGTGGCTGTTGATGTAGCTACTCAGAACGAAATGTCCATGTAGCACGGGCTATGGTGAGCCCGTACAAGTCTCAGTGACTTTAGGCATAGTATATATATACTAACTCCATCTAGAACTCCAACACGCTGTGTGTAACTCATTTTGTATGAATGTACTTTTTACCTGAATAAAAGTATTATTATTATTATTACTACACGGTGTTAAGTCTCGCGTCACCAGCTTACTGGACAACCTTCCAGGGACGCACGGAGGGCCCCCATCTGGACGCTTGTCAGTGCCGTCGAGTCTGTTTAGTTAAGATGCTCTTGGTTCTGTGGCCAGGCTCTTGCTCAGGATTTCACTGCCTTCATGTCTTGCCATCTTGGTCAGAGATTTACATAAGAACATAGATAACTGCAGAAGGCCTATTGGCCCATACGTGGCAGCTCCTATTTATAACCACCCAATCCCACCATATACATGTCCAACCCGCGCTTGAAACAATTGAGGGACCCCACCGCCACCACGTTTCGTGGTAATTGGTTCCACAAAACAACCCTGTTACCTAAATTTAGAATTTAGGCCACAGCAGACCGTGGTGGTGTCCCCGGGGAGGAGAGGCCTGATGGCGTATCTGTGTTTTTTAAAGGGGATATTTAATAGGGTATTAAAAGTATCAACACAAGACAGAACACGAAACAATGGGTATAAATTGGATAAATTTAGATTTAGGAAAGACTTGGGTAAATACTGGTTCAGTAACAGGGTTGTTGATTTGTGGAACCAATTACCGCGTAACGTGGTGGAAGTGGGGTCCCTCGATTGTTTCAAACGCGGGTTGGACATGTATATGAGTGGGATTGGGTGGTTATAGATAGGAGCTGCCTCGTATGGGCCAATAGGCCTTCTGCAGTTGCCTTTGTTCTTATGTATGGGCCAATAGGCCTTCTGCAGTTGCCTTTGTTCTTATGTATGGGCCAATAGGCCTTCTGCAGTTGCCTTTGTTCTTATATATGGGCCAATAGGCCTTCTGCAGTTGCCTTTGTTCTTATGTTCGGTGAGAGGCGACAAGGAGCTGGTCTACACAACAGAGCATTGTGGGGTAAAGTGTATTACCAGTGTGGCGTAAACAGGGACATCACTCAGTTGCCCACACATCAACAACAACACCACAGTTAATACAGACACCGACACGATCACATAAACAAAAACAAAGACAGCGTCGACAGTTCAAGAGCACAAAGGTCTCCACGCCAGAGTCAGGACCGAGGTTCTGGAGCCTGGATGCCAGCAGGTAAAGGTCTTACAGAGTACAGGTGAGGAGGACAGGTGGCTCAAGGTAATCTTCAGGTTCCAGGCGGACCAAGACGAGGCGACACACACTCGAACCATCTGGCGGAGAAGAACCCCAGTCTTGGGGGTTCTTCCAATTCTTCCAGTGTCAAGTTGAATATAAGTTACAACTTGGGAGGAGAACCAGTCCTTACAACAAAGGATCTTTAAGTAATGTAAGTAATTGTATACTATTTTAACGAACTTATCCTCAAAATGGAAGGGAGAAAAACCGCACAGCGAGTAAAAGTTTGATATTGGTAGATTTCAACCGTATGTATGAAGTCATAACAGGTTCGTGTGTGTGAAAGCAGGATGCTCGCTCAGAGACAAAGGCGCAGGGCGTCTTGAACAACGCCTCAATGCAAGGTAATAGTTAGCATAGCAGATGAGAAGCTGTCTATGTCTGCTACTCAAAATACGACTTCTTCGGTCACCTCCCTTTGATCCTCATAGGTTAGGTGACGTGAAATGTGTCGTTACATCCCAGGAGGTCATAGCTATACCAAGTTCCGTCTGGTCATGAGGACATCAGACCTCTGCTACTCTGCCCCGCTCCTGTGCCAGGTAAGTCCACTACGGGCTCACCATAGCCCGTGCTACTTGCCCCGCTCCTGTGCCAGGTAAGTCCACTACGGGCTCACCATAGCCCGTGCTACTTGCCCCGCTCCTGTGCCAGGTAAGTCCACTACGGGCTCACCATAGCCCGTGCTACTTGCCCCGCTCCTGTGCCAGGTAAGTCCACTACGGGCTCACCATAGCCCGTGCTACTTGCCCCGCTCCTGTGCCAGGTAAGTCCACTACGGGATCACCATAGCCCGTGCTACTTGCCCCGCTCCTGTGCCAGGTAAGTCCACTACGGGCTCACCATAGCCCGTGCTACTTGCCCCGCTCCTGTGCCAGGTAAGTCCACTACGGGCTCACCATAGCCCGTGCTACTTGCCCCGCTCCTGTGCCAGGTAAGTCCACTACGGGCTCACCATAGCCCGTGCTACTTGCCCCGCTCCTGTGCCAGGTAAGTCCACTACGGGCTCACCATAGCCCGTGCTACTTGCCCCGCTCCTGTGCCAGGTAAGTCCACTACGGGCTCACCATAGCCCGTGCTACTTGCCCCGCTCCTGTACCAGGTAAGTCCACTACGGGCTCACCATAGCCCGTGCTACTGGCCCCGCTCCTGTGCCAGGTAAGTCCACTACGGGCTCACCATAGCCCGTGCTACTTGCCCCGCTCCTGTGCCAGGTAAGTCCACTACGGGCTCACCATAGCCCGTGCTACTTGCCCCGCTCCTGTGCCAGGTAAGTCCACTACGGGCTCACCATAGCCCGTGCTACTTGCCCCGCTCCTGTGCCAGGTAAGTCCACTACGGGCTCACCATAGCCCGTGCTACTTGCCCCGCTCCTGTGCCAGGTAAGTCCACTACGGGCTCACCATAGCCCGTGCTACTTGCCCCGCTCCTGTGCCAGGTAAGTCCACTACGGGCTCACCATAGCCCGTGCTACTTGCCCCGCTCCTGTACCAGGTAAGTCCACTACGGGCTCACCATAGCCCGTGCTACTGGCCCCGCTCCTGTGCCAGGTAAGTCCACTACGGGCTCACCATAGCCCGTGCTACTGGCCCCGCTCCTGTGCCAGGTAAGTCCACTCCGGGATCACCATAGCCCGTGCTACTGGCCCCGCTCCTGTGCCAGGTAAGTCCACTACGGGCTCACCATAGCCCGTGCTACTTGCCCCGCTCCTGTGCCAGGTAAGTCCACTACGGGCTCACCATAGCCCGTGCTACTTGGAACGTTTGGTTCCCAGTAGCTGAATCTAAAACAACAACAACAACAACATCTTGCTTTAATAGAACATTTCGTGCAAATACAAGAATATGTGAAAGTCCGTTACTTTCGGTACGTACCACACGTTACCCGGAGCCGGTCGGCCGAGCGGACAGCACGCTGGACTTGTGATCCTGTGGTCCCGGGTTCGATCCCGGGCGCCGGCGAGAAACAATGGGCAGAGTTTCTTTCACTCTATGCCCCTGTTACCTAGCAGTAAAATAGGTACCTGGGTGTTAGTCAGCTGTCACGGGCTGCTTCCTGGGGGTGGAGGCCTGGTCGAGGACCGGGCCGCGGGGACACTAAAGCCCCGAAATCACCTGAAGATAATCTCAAGAAACCCTAAATTATACATCCTGTTTGGAGACAAGTTCTCTGTCAGTCCTGCATGATGGGGGATGATACACCCATCATACGAGGGTGTATGACTCAAAGAAGGTAGTGTTAAGGTGGACTTAATATAATTACGATCTTCTTATCCTCCGTAGCGTGGTGGAGGTGGGGTCCCTTGATTGTTTCAGGCGTGGGTTGGACATGTATATGAGTGGGATTGGGTGATTATAAATAGGAGCTGCCTCGTATGGGCCAATAGGCCTTCTGCAGTTGCCTTTGTTCTTATGTACCGTGTTGACATCAACAAGATGACCTCCCAACACAACCCCCGTGGCAGTCATATGTTGCAGTGCCATGGCCAGAGTTAATGGCTCGACTTTTTCTGCACCCATTATGTATCTTCTGGTGTCTCATCAACATCACGCGTCACTGGGGCCAGATTCACAAAGCACTTACGCAAGTACTTACGAACCTGCACATCTTTTCTCAATCTTTGGCGGCTTTGTTTACAATTATTAAACAGTTAATGAGCTGCCAAGCACCAGGAGGCTGTTTATAACAATAACAACAGTTGATTGGGAAGTTTTCATGCTTGTAAACTGTTTAATAAATGTAACCAAAGCCGCCAAAGATTGAGGAAAGATTTACACGTTCCTAAGTACTTGCGTAACTGCTTCGTGAATCTGGCCACTGGCGTCTGCACAGTGGCCAGACTCAAGACACAACCATTGAGGGGGCTACGACGGGGGCTTTTGTAGATGTTTTGTCTCGACAAAAGTCTCCTGACAGCTTCCATTCCAACATCCAATTTACGGCTCCTCCAGAGTGGACTAGTCACCGGTGCTGCCACGGTGGAAACACAAACCGAAACTGTCTCTATTTTCCGCTTGTTACAACTTGTAATAAAGTTGTTACATCTTGGCTTAACGTGTTTATGACGTATTAGAACGTTGTTACAACTTGCTATATTGGTTGTCATAACTGGTTAGAAGGGGTTAAAACTTGTTCGAACGTTGTACCAACGTCGTAGTTTCGGTGTGTGTTTGGCGGGGCCACGGTGGAGAAAGCGTTGAATTTTCTGCAATACCCGAGATCCTGTCGCGATATCTGAGCAGCTCCCTCTTGGTCTTGGTCTTGGTCTTGGTCTTGGTCTTGGTCTTGGTCTTGGTCTTGGTCTTGGGCTGCGGGTTCCGGGTTCCGGGTCGCCCGCTTCACCTGCTACTTTCTCGCCAAACACGACGACGAAGCTGCGACGTTGCTACAACGTTCCGAACAAGTTTTAACAACTAACAAGTTGTGACAACATTCTAATACATAAAAACGTTATAACAAGATGTAACAACTTTATTACAAGTTGTAAGAAGCAGATCGAGTCCACTGCAGTGACCGCTCCCGCCTTAATATAGTCAGTAAGGAACCCTTCAGGACTCGTCACTCGTCTTCCCGTGGAGGCAAGAAGGTGCCTAAACGCTGTCACTCACCGTTGCACTGCAAGAGACGGTCCATCACCTTCCTCCTCCTCCTCGCTGCGTCTCAGGATTGACCTCATACGGAAGTTACTTGATTGGTGGCACTTCTGCACCATTCACGTTCTGAGTCGCAGTGTGATGAAGTCAGGCAATGTGTCTAAATAGTGATTCATTCCACTGTAGAATATCTTTTAGTCGCCGTTGCTCTTCCTCGCTGAGATGGGCAGCCTAGCCGGGATAGTCTTTTTTTATCTATCCTGTCGTACGACAGACTGGTATCAAGCAGGCCTATTATAGGCTAATACTGGTTATCTCACACCAGGCGACATGTTAAAACAATATATATTAAAACAATTATCGCATGATGTGTTAAAACAATTATTGTATGATAAGTTAAAACAATTATCGTATGATATGTTAAAACAATTATCGTATGATATGTTAAAACAATTATCGTATGATATGTTAAAAAATTATTGTATGATAAGTTAAAACAATTATTGTATGATATGCTAAAACAAATATGGTATGATATGTTAAAACAGTTATTTAGAAACGAAACTATCACAAACGTTCAAGAAATTATATTTTCTAAGTTATTTGCCGAGTGATAGTGGTACATGACGTGATTGTACCCTTCCTGCCGCCGCCCACTGGGTGGGGGGCGGGATACATGATAAGTAGATTACAATCCTATGTAACTAGCTCACCGCAAGTGTTAAGTACATAAACATGAAGGTAACTGCAGAAGGCCTATTAGCTCATATGAGGCAGCTTCTATTTTTATATCCACCCAATCTCACTCATAAACACATGTCCAATCCGCGCTTGAAAAAAAGATAACATCAGGCAGGCCTACACTAGGCTGCCACTGGTCCTGTGACACCAGGCAGGCCTACACTAGGCTGCCACTGGTCCCGTGACACCAGGCAGGCCTACACTAGGCTGCCACTGGTCTTGTGACACCAGGCAGGCCTACACTAGGCTGCCACTGGTCCTGTGACACCAGGCAGGCCTACACTAGGCTGCCACTGGTCCTGTGACACCAGGCAGGCCTACACTAGGCTGCCACTGGTCCTGTGACACCAGGCAGGCCTTCACTAGGCTGCCACTGGTCCTGTGACACCAGGCAGGCCTACACTAGGCTGCCACTGCTCCCGTGACACCAGGCAGGCCTACACTAGGCTGCCACTGCTCCCGTGACACCAGGCAGATGTCACAACAATGTCACTAGGCGCCATAAACTCTGGCCCTAACACAGATCGTTCACCTCACTAAGGAACTCCGTAGAGCCATGATGATCAAGGCACCAAAGGACTCGCTGGCTTCCTAATGACTCAACTGAACTAAAGTGTCACTCGAACGTTCTGGAAGTGACGAAGAGATATTATTATCCACAAGAGAATATGCCCCCGGCGTCCCTTAGCTTTCAGCTCGTTCCAATATTATTATTATTATTATTATTATTATTATTATTATTATTATTATTATTATTATTATTATTATTATTATTGTTGTTGTTGATGTTGTAATATAAGTGTGGAGGAAGAAGGAGGCGTATAGCATAGAGTCTGGAGGAGGATGGCGCTAGGCTTCAGCTCCTCTCTAGTGTGGGAAGTGCCACGTCGCTGCTATTAATACAAGAGTGTACTACACCCACACCACCGTTACTGTATTATTATGTATGAGGAGGTTTGATACAAGAGTGTGCTACACCCACACCACAACACTGTATGGTGTCTGTGAGTGTGTAACAACAAAACAACGACGAGAAAGGTTCTTGGTTTATCTTACGTTGCTCTTTAACCTATACTTGAGAACTTAACTTTCATATCATTAACCTCCCATCTCCCCCCCCTCTCTCTCTCTCTCTCTCTCTCTCTCTCTCTCTCTCTCTCTCTCTCTCTCTCTCTCTCTCTCTCTCTCTCTCTCTCTCTCTCTCTCTCTCTCTCTCTCTCTCTCTCTCTCTCTCTCTCTTCTCTCTTTCTCTCTCTCTCTCTCTCTCTCTCTCTCTCTCTCTCTCTCTCTCTCTCTCTCTCTCTCTCTCTCTCTCTCTCTCTCTCTCTCTCTCTCTCTCTCTCTCTTCATCCTCCTCCTCCTCTTCTCTCTTCCTCTTCCCCCCTGATGCACCTGCCCACCTCAATTACTCCTCATCACTGAGAAGATTTGAATTGCTGTGGCTCAGAAAAGCAATGAGCCACAACAGTCTATCAGCCAGAGCTAAGCCGTGCCACTGCGAGGATATGATCACAACATACAAAATAGTGCGGGGGGTAATCGACAAGATGGGCAAGGACAGCTTCTCTAAATTGAGAGAAAGCAGGACAAAGAGGACACAAGTGAAAACTGTAAACACAAATGGAGTGGAAGACATGTAAGGGAACTACTCGTACCTTATACGGGTGGAATTCACTGAAAGGAAGTTGTAAAAGCCACCTCCATCCACAACTTGAAGGTCAGATTCGACAAAGAATTCGAACGTGAGAATTGTTCAAACTATACCACAACAGGAACGTCATGCCCCACCTACCAGTGGAGGCATGAAGGAGTAGACCTTCCTTACCCGTAGTCACTGATAAGTAAGCGCTGTTAGAGGTCAGCAAGTGCCAAAATACCTCAGTGGTTGTGTAAACAATGACCATAATAGCACCCTCGAAGAGGGGGTGGGGGGTAGTAGAGCAGGGCGGGGCATCCGGCAGGCGGACTGTGATGCAATCATGTTCTGGGAACTTGGGGAATGTGGGGGGCGGGCGCTGGGCATCATGGTAGGGGGTAGAGAGAGGGAGGGGGGCGCTGGGCATCATGGTGAGGGGGCAGTGGGTTGGTAGACGAGGGTGTGACAGGAAGAGAGAGACACAAGACACTAAGACAACAAGTGGACACAAGCATGTGAGTGTATGTGACTGCAACACAGTATTCATCTATAAACATCATGTTGAACTACATTATACGTGTGAAGAAAGCTACACTCACATGGCTTCCTGACGAAAGAGAGCGAGCTTAGCTTAGCTACCAAACACACACGCGTCGTGTCAGCGAGGCGGACAGCCCGCCTGCTGTCCGGAGAGGACAGAGGCTAGGTGATGTAGAGAGAGGAAGGAGAGAGGTTCGAGTAAGGGGAGAGGAGGTGAGGAAAGAGGAGCAGAGGGTAGAGAAGAGAGAGAGAGAGAGAGGGGAGGGGGGGCTGGAGGCGTAGAGTAGAGTCAGACGTCCATGTACGTGCTTGTAGCCTCGAACGCGGGTCATGCTCTCTGTTCATCATCATCACACACTGTTGCTCTTCTTCACCTGCCCATCTCAATATTCACCTTGGTGCTCAAGGTAACTCAAGGTGTTCCAGCTCACCTAGGCAGCGGATGTGGAATCTACCATCACTAGACAGCCAGCTGCCAGCACCAATAGCCTGGTGGACCCTACAACCTTCCCCATACCAAAAAAATAATGAGAAATGGCAATACAAGTATATTTCTTCGAACTCCGATGCCGGGCAAGAACCGAGAATGCAGTGGGCATTCCCCCTCTGGATCCCCATGCTAAGGCGCTGACCTACTAACATCCGAGGGATGGGTATGGGGTCCCCATCCACCCATGGGATGGGTATGGGGTCCCCATCCACCCATGGGATGGGTATGGGGCCCCCATCCACCCACGGGATGGGTATGGGGTCCCCATCCACCCATGGGATGGGTATGGGGCCCCCATCCACCCACGGGATGGGTATGGGGTCCCCATCCACCCATGGGATGGGTATGGGGCCCCCATCCACCCACGGGATGGGTATGGGGTCCCCATCCACCCACGGGATGGGTATGGGGCCCCCGTCCACCCATGGGATGGGTATGGGGTCCCCATCCACCCACGGGATGGGTATGGGGTCCCCATCCACCCATGGGATGGGTATGGGGCCCCCATCCACCCACGGGATGGGTATGGGGTCCCCATCCACCCATGGGATGGGTATGGGGCCCCCATCCACCCACGGGATGGGTATGGGGTCCCCATCCACCCATGGGATGGGTATGGGGCCCCCATCCACCCACGGGATGGGTATGGGGTCCCCATCCACCCACGGGATGGGTATGGGGGCCCCCGTCCACCCATGGGATGGGTATGGGGCCCCCATCCACCCACGGGATGGGTATGGGGTCCCCATCCACCCATGGGATGGGTATGGGGTCCCCATCCACCCATGGGATGGGTATGGGGTCCCCATCCACCCATGGGATGGGTATGGGGCCCCCATCCACCCATGGGATGGGTATGGGGCCCCCGTCCACCCATGGGATGGGTATAGGTACATGCTAAACGAACAGATCTAAAATGATTAAGATCGCTAGGCTTTTGCCATACGCGTTAGTTAATAATGTTAATATATTTGCACTGTCACATAACATTACCAGTTGACATTACCTTAAACGATTCTATTACTGGAACACACAATTAATGTTGTCTTAGTGTACTTAGATGGAATTAATATTGGTGTCTTCAACACGAACCCTACAGTAATTCTTAAGTGTTTATGTAACTCACACACACACATTTTCAGAGTTACATTCAGTTCAACTTGAACACAACAATGAAAATCTTGTCAAAGTGACTCTGTATTTGTCAGTCATGTTCAAGCTGCGATTATTTGGGTAATGGCTGCATGAGGCTGTTATTCAAGGCGATGGACTCATAGTGCGTATCCGTCACGTCAAATTCACAACAATTCACCGTGGCTATTGATGAATGTGGGGTTTTTTCTCTCTCTCTCTCTTCGGGACGAATACATAATGTGAGTTTAGAATATTTTACGCAGCGCTATTTGTTCGTATCGTAAAAAAAAAATCCAGGGCGGTATTTCCACTAGGTTTGTTGATATTTTCCTCGTGCGTCTGGCAACGCAGCCTTCCCAGGTTACATAGCAACAAGTTTTTTGCTGCACAGGTTATATATTCACTCCTAAACGTGCTATATATATATATATATATATGTGTGTGTGTGTGTGTGTGTGTATATCACGAAAATAAACACGTGATTAAGAATGTGACAATGTCAGACCACGGAGGAAAAATGAAACAGGAATTTCCTTAAGTACTTTCGTATATTAAATACATCTTCAGAAGGTATCTTCAGACCTTCTGAAGATGTATTTAATATACGAAAGTACTTAAGGAAATTCCTGTTTCATTTTTCCTCCGTGGTCTGACATTGTCATATATATATATATATATATATATATATATATATATATATATATATATATATATATATATATATATATATATATATATATATATATATATATATATATATATATATATATATATATATATATATATATATATATATATATATATATATATATATATATATATATATATAATATCTGGGTACGAGCCCTGGCCTGAGAGGAATAGGCTTGGTATCAATCTTCAACTGTTCCTCCTCTGTCTTAAAGGTAATTACATACTCTTACAGGACTCGTTTTGCAAGATTATTCTCGCAGCTCCCAACAAACAGCCTAACCGCTATTATTTTACGTTATGAAAGGTTTTGCTTATTCGTATCATGGCACCCAGTTGGCCCTCCCGCCTTGAGTGCCGGCACTCTGGTAGCGTAAATTATATATTTCCTGTTGTTAATCTGTCGAACTACGGCAGTGACTGTCCTGGTAACAGTGACTTTAAGGAGAGTCAGTCTCTCTCATCCATCCCTGACGTGCTCCACTGCACTGTAGTATCACCGTTCCGCTGCTTGACCTTGTCGATCTCTCATTTCCGAGTCTTCGTTCGAAATTATATTTTGCACGCTGTCTCTGTCTATCGCGCACTGTCTTCTGATTATCGTGTACTGTGAGTATCATACAATGTCTGTGGTTATCGTGCCTTGCCTCTGACTATCATACAATGTCTGTGGTTATCGTGCACTCTGACTATCATACAATGTCTGTGGTTATCGTGCACTGCCTATGACTATCATACAATGTCTGTGGTTATCGTGCCTTGCCTCTGACTATCATACAATGTCTGTGGTTATCGTGCACTCTGACTATCATACAATATCTGTGGTTATCGTGCACTGTGACTCTCATACAATGTCTGTGGTTATCGTGCACTCTTACCCTGACTATCATGCACTGCCTCTGACTATCATACAATGTATCTGGTTATCGTACACTGCCTCTGGACTATCATACAATATCTGTGGTTATCGTGCACTGCCGCTGACTGTCGCATGCTCCGTCTGATTATCGCGCACCGCCGTGGTCGACGGTCAAGGTTCCCGGGAGCGCATGAACATCCATCCCACTGGAAGCAGAAACCCGACCCACACCGACAAGCAGCTGCGTTGTGCAACTCGCGAAGAGAAGAGTTCCATCTCCAGTGAATCGTTCAAGGTTAAACCACAATACGATGCTGTGTTTTGTTAGATTTAGACTAGGATAGAGTTAAATTAGGACAGAGTTACCTTAGAACAGTTAGATTACGATAGAGATTGATTTAGATTTGGTTAGATTAGGCTAGAAATTTGATTAGGATAGAAATTTGATTAGGACAGGATTAGATTAGGACAGAGTTACATTAAGATACAGTTAGATTAGGATAGAGATAGATCTGAACAGGTTAGATAAGCACAATGTTGTAGATTAAGACAATGTTGTGTTTATGTCAGTTTAGAATACCGGGTCGTGAAGTTCACTTGGCTAAAACACCCCCCAACCCGCACCCCACCCCACCCCATCCCCCCAAAATGTCGTACAAGAAGCCACGGAGTCCGTGATGCAACCATTGAACAAGGACACCCGCAACACCCGAGGGCACGATAACTATTTGCATATTGTTATTCTCCTGTTCACATTTTTAGTGATACCTGGTTGATGGGGTTCTGGGAGTTCTTCTACTCCCCAAGCCCGGCCCGAGGCCAGGCTTAACTTGTGAGAGTTTGGTCCACCAGGCTGTTGCTTGGAGCGGCCCGCAGGCCCACATATTCACCACAGCCTGGTTGGTCCGGCACTGCGTAATAAATACCACGTTTATTCTAAAGAACACGTTACTACAGATTTTTCAGATCCAATGAGACAAGAGAGTATTGCTGGAGAGGTAACAAGACACCTTCGTCGAAATGGGAACTGTGCGAATGGGTTCTGGGCTTTGTTGATATTGGCGTAGTTTAGAGGGAGCAATTAGACGTCTTGTTTAGAGGGAAACGGAGACTAGGCTGCAGTGTCTAAAAGTTTAAAAGCTTCGCTTTTAGGCTATCCTAAAAGCTTTTCCTAAAAGCCTAAAAACTATCTTTTCTATCCTATTAGGCTCGATGAGAAGCCGTTCTCACAGAAGTTCTCTCAACAAAGAGTCAACGATACTACTCGCTATATCTCTCGTTTATTTTGTTTTTTAGGGTGGGGAGGTTAAACATTTACTAAATAACATTGACACTCTTACATTTTCTTTTAGGTCTCCAGTTGCTAGAAAAAAGTTAGATGCTATAGGAGAACTGATAACAGTTCTTACGCTGACTCCTTTTGTACGTAAGGTGATATCTCATCCAGCCCTACAGCCTTTCTTACGTCTAATTGCTGTAGTTGTGTCCGTACCTATCCAGGTGTCACTAACAGTTTAATGAGTCTCTCCTGACGGGGGTGTCTGTTCTGCTACAGGTCCCTTTCCTATAGTGCCAGATCAGCTTCCAGCTTAGACACTTCCTGGAAGTTCCAGCTGCACATTCCTCTTGTGGCTATGGAGCAGCTGAGGTTAATCTTTAGCTTTGGATGCTATGTCATTCTTATCATGTTTATTCACCCTCCTAAATTATGAGAATACATTACTCGTTCTTTGTAATTCATAGTGATTCTCCTCCTTGTCTCACTGATATCTTCCTGCTTCCATTTGTGTATTATGTAGTCCGTCACGACGTGTACTGACTTCTCTCCAAGTTTTCTTTCCCA
>NC_091162.1:13672603-13677603 GCF_040958095.1 Procambarus clarkii
CAGCTGAGCGTAGTAATAGTAGCCGTAGGGCGGGAAAAACGAATGAATGAACGAATGAATGAACGAATGAATGAATTCACCCGAATGAATGAACGAATGAATGAATCAAATGAAAGATGAATCAGGGAACTGACCTCGGAATATAAGACTTGCACAAGAAGAAAATGTATATATGCTGGTTAGCATTGTAAATGTGTGGCCACGTCTGTGGTAGAAAATAATAATAAAAAAAAAAAAAAACACAAACGTTTGGACAGTAGGAAAGAAATTTATACAAATAAAATTTGCTGGCCAGTGACCCCACATTTTGTTGTTGTAATGTGTTTGTTACAATTTTTGTTAATGTTTTTGTTAACGTTTGCTTGATTGTTGTACTTGCTTTCCTTATACGACTGAGCATCAACAAACAGTTGACCAGACCACACACTAGAAATTGAAGGGACGACGATGTTTCGGTCCGTCCTGGACCATTCTCAAGTCGATTCGACTTGTGAATCGACTTGAGAATGGTCCAGGACGGACCGAAACGTCGTCGTCCCTTCAATTTCTAGTGTGTGGTCTGGTCAACATATTTCAGCCACGTTATTGTGACTCATCGCCTGCATCAACAAACAGTTGCTGAATTGCTTGTCAGCCAGAACCACCTCCCTAATTACAATCGTCTTGTGTTCCTGCAACAATCATATATATGACAGTTAAGGGAGACGAAGATCACTCACCGGAGGTTGACAGCTTACTGAGGGTTGGAGAGAGGGCGTCTCGGTGTGAACCAGTGAACCGGTTCCTTCCTGGCTACGTCTCAGTGTGAACCAGTGAACCGGTTCCTTCTTGGCTACGTCTCAGTGTGAACCAGTGAACCGGTTCCTTCTTGGCTGCGTCTCAGTGTGAACCAGTGAACCGGTTCCTTCTTGGCTACGTCTCAGTGTGAACCAGTGAACCGGTTCCTTCTTGGCTGCGTCTCAGTGTGAACCAGTGAACCGGTTCCTTCTTGGCTGCGTCTCAGTGTGAACCAATGAACCGGTTCCTTCTTGGCTGCGTCTCAGTGTGAACCAGTGAACCGGTTCCTTCTTGGCTACGTCTCGGTGTGAACCAGTGAACCGGTTCCTTCCTGGCTGCCCTGAGTGGAGCCCACACAGGTGCAGTATGTTGGTATAACCAAACTCAGCTATAAAGATCATTTTCCCTATTGTAAATATTGTCGTCTATCTGGTAAAGGGATAATAACCTGGTTGAGCGTTGAGAGCTCCACCTGGGGGGCTGAGAGCTCCACCTGGGGGGCTGAGAGCTCCAGTTGGGGGGCTGAGAGCTCCACCTGGGGGGCTGAGAGCTCCAGTTGGGGGGCTGAGAGTTCCAGCTGGGGGCTGAGAGTTCCAGCTGGGGGCTGAGAGCTCCAGTTGGGGGCTGAGAGTTCCAGCTGGGGGCTGAGAGTCCTAGGAGAGAGAGGGAAGGGTGTATGAACAACACGTGGACTCTAAGACCCCGTCACCTGGTCAGAGGAAGACACACACACACACACACACACACACACACACACACACACACACACACACACACACACACACACACACACACACACACACACACACACACACACACACATGAGGAAAGTATAGAGGTTATGAGGGTCTTTGGAGCGCGGTAAACCCCCAGGATTCTTGGCCACTAACTCACCACTCGTCAAGCACTGACGCCTCCACTTACGAAATCTTTACATCTTTCCTCAATCATGGTGGCTCTGTTTACATTTATTAAACAGTTTATGAGCTGCGAAGCACTATGAGGTCGCATATAAAAATAATAACCTTGAAATTGGGGAGTTTGCGAGCTCGTAAACTGTTTAATATATACACGCTAATTCGCCATGACTATTGAAAGATGTACCAGTTTCGTCAGGGGGGGGTTGCGTAAATGCCTGGTGACTCTTGGGCCCCCCAGGTGAATAATAAACTACGCTTCACTGTAGGTCCACTTACAATGTAAACACGTTTGACTTGATATTTTGACGCAGGAACCGTTTTGGCTTTCACCCCCCGGTGATAAGGCGTCATCTCTGCTTGGTACCATCTTAGCTTCGAACTATCTCAGCTGGGAATCATCTTAGCTGGGAACCATCTTAGCTTGGTACCATCTTAGCTTGGTACCATCTTAGCTTGGTACCATCTTAGCTGGGAATCATCTTAGCTTGGTACCATCTTAGCTTGGTACCATATCAGCTTGGTACCATCTCAGCTGGGAACCATCTCAGCTTAAAACCATCTCAGCTGAAGGAGCCCCTTATGGGGGAAGAGGTCAGACCTCATAACAATATATATATATATATATATATATATATATATATATATATATATATATATATATATATATATATATATATATATATATATATATATATATATATATATATATATATATATAAGACCGAGAACCGGTTTAAAGCTGGGCTGTGGATGGGAGAACTGGACAGTTGGTTAGCATTATAGAGACTAATTGCGGAACAAGTTTGAGAAGAAGACAGTGAATAAGTTTATGGGCGTGAGAGAGAGAGAGAGAGAAGGTGTGTTAGTGTATTTCTCCTTGAAAGTGAACACCCACGATGTAAAAGTGAAGTGTGCAACTTAAGGTGTACAATAGCTTTAATATTGTATTAATGTCATTAACATAATACGAGTAGTTAATAATATTGTATTAATCACACACAGAGATCACACTAACGTGATGCATGAAATGAACAAATCCACAAGAGCCGTACGAGGATTCGAACCTGCGTCCGGGAGCATCCCAGACACTGCCTTAATCGACTGAGCTACGACAGGGTAAAAGAGTTTTTACCCTGTCGTAGCTCAGTCGATTAAGGCAGTGTTTGGGATGCTCCCGGACGCAGGTTCGAATCCTCGTACGGCCCTTGTGGATTTGTTCATATTGTATTAATGTTAATGCAATACAATTGTATGAACTTAATACATAATACAATTGAACTATCATCAAATTGGGTATTCCTGGAGACTTATACTTATCTGAAGTCTAGTTAAGGCACGGTAGCCAACGTGCGATATCAAGCTATACTTCAAAGTCAAGGAAAACGTTATTAAACTTCTACATGACTTATGTGACAAGCAGCTGTCTTGCATGGCGCGGCGGGTTGCAAGACTGAGGAAGAATCTTCACCTGCTTGCAATCCTGCCGAACTCGACCCCGCGCAGTGACGTCGCGCAAACTCTAAGAAGAACCCAATCGGGAGCCCCAATGTAGATGCTACCCTCTGACAGATGGCTTCGAATGAATGGTTGTTAAGGCTTGCCAGCAGCCTGCTTGAGTCGCGCATTCTCAGAAGAGGAGCTGTAAGAGACAGTCGTGTGTTGTGTTATTCTCTGTACCAGCCAAGATGGCGCCACAAGGAACCACAGGGAACCACAAGGAGAGTGCCAACCTCTATCGAAAACGCGCCATTCGAGTCATCTTGAGGTTATCTTAAGATGTTTTCGGGGCTTTAGTGTCCCCGCGGCCCGGTCCTCGACCAGGCCTCCACACCCAGGAAGCAGCCCATGACAGCTGACTAACACCCAGATACCTATTTTACTGCTAGGTAACAGGGGGCATAGGGTGAAAGAAACTCTGCCCAATGTTTCTCGCCGGCGCCTGGGATCGAACCAGGACCCAGGACCGAACCCAGGACCACAGGATCACAAGTCCAGCGTGCTGTCCGCTCGGCCGACCGGCTCCCTCCATCATCACTACAACTACCGCCTGATAACCTCTGTGAGCAGCTGTCAGCCGCATGGTAGCTGACGGTGATGCAAGCAGCGGTGGTCAGGAAAAAGTGAAGTACTGACAGTGTGACATGGAGGGTTGGGGGGGAGGGTGCTGGATTTTAATGGGATTCGCCTAATACGGCCAAGAGGCATGCTGGGGCCGCCATAATTCTCACGACCTTAGGCTGTGTTCTCAAGGGTGGGTGCCTACTCCCATCGCGGGAGACATACACGCTGCTCGAGCACCTGATATACAGGCAACGTCGTCACAACCAGACCAGGAGTATTATAACTTTATTATTATTATTAACATCTTTATTGACAAAATTATTTACAATGTTGCCTAATCTGAGGATTTCAAGGGAGCCGGTCGGCCGAGCGGACAGCACGCTGGACTTGTGATCCGGTGGTCCCGGGTTCGATCCCAGGCGCCGGCGAGAAACAATGGGCAGAGTTTCTTTCGCCCTATGCCCCCTGTTACCTAGCAGTAAAATAGGTACCTGGGTGTTAGTCAGCTGTCACGGGCTGCTTCCTGGGGGTGGAGGCCTGGTCGAGGACCGGGCCGCGGGGACACTAAAAAGCCCCGAAATCATCTCAAGATAACCTCAAGATAAGCCTTATTAAAGTGAGGATAATGCTGGTATTGAGTGTCATGCAGGACTGTCATACACAAGACAATAAGTCTAAACTGTAGGCTGAAGCACATATATCATGGTTACAATCAATGTTTTAATGTATGAATATGTGAAAACAACTTAACTACCCATCGCCATCGCCAAAGCGGCTCCCCTGGACGTGGAATTCAAGGAGGTCTAGAATTCGAAAAGTGCTTGAATTCTAGACAGCGGAGACAACTGGAGGAACGTCAGGCAGTTCAACCTTGAAAAGCAGCAGAAAAAGTTAGTGCCTTGAAAAAAATATGGCTTGTAATATGTCACATATGTACAGTCGCTTATAGTCTCTATTTGACTATAAGCAAAGTCTCTATTTGACTATATGCGAAATAGTGACTATAAACAATAAGCCATATATGTGCTGTCTTGTGCGAGAGCAGGTTAAGCAGTGTACATAAGCACACGGTCGACCACTAGCAGCGAGCGCGACGTGTCAAGGTAGCAATAGTGAGGAACAAGTAGAGGAACTGTGTGTACATTATTCAGTGTTGTGTGTGTGTATGTGTGTGTGTGTGTGTGTGTACTCACCTAGTTGTGCTTGCGGGGGTTGAGCTCTGGCTCTTTGGTCCCGCCTCTC
>NC_091162.1:13682603-13737603 GCF_040958095.1 Procambarus clarkii
ATATGTGCTTGCAGGATCGAGCATTGACTCTTGGATCCCGCCTTTCTAGCTATCGGTTGTTTACAGCAATGACTCCTGTCCCATTTCCCTATCATACCTAGTTTTAAAAGTATGAATAGTATTTGCTTCCACAACCTGTTCCCCAAGTGCATTCCATTTTTCCACTACTCTCACGCTAAAAGAAAACTTCCTAACATCTCTGTGACTCATCTGAGTTTCCAGTTTCCACCCATGTCCCCTCGTTCTGTTATTATTACGTGTGAACATTTGATCTATTTCCACTTTGTCAATTCCCCTGAGTATTTTATATGTCCCTATCATATCTCCTCTCTCCCTTCTTTTCTCTAGTGTCGTAAGGTTCAGTTCCTTCAGCCGCTCTTCATATCCCATCCCTCGTAGCTCTGGGACAAGCCTCGTCGCAAACCTCTGAACCTTCTCCAGTTTCTTTATGTGTTTCTTCAGGTGGGGGCTCCATGATGGCGCGGCATACTCTAAGACGGGTCTCACGTAGGCAGTGTAAAGCGCCCTAAAAGCTTCCTCATTTAGGTTTCTGAATGAAGTTCTAATTTTCGCCAGTGTAGAGTACGCTGCTGTCGTTATCCTATTTATATGTGCCTCAGGAGTTAGATTAGGTGTCACATCCACTCCCAGGTCTCTTTCTCGAATCGTTACAGGTAGGCTGTTCCCCTTCATTGTGTACTGTCCCTTTGGTCTCCTGTCACCTGATCCCATTTCCATAACTTTACATTTACTGGTGTTAAACTCCAGTAGCCATTTCTCTGACCATCTCTGTAGCCTGTTTAAGTCCTCTTGGAGGATCCTACAATCCTCGTCTGTCACAACTCTTCTCATTAATTTTGCGTCATCTGCAAACATTGACATGTATGATTCCACTCCTGTAAACATATCATTTACGTAAATTAGAAAGAGGATTGGTCCCAGCACCGATCCTTGAGGTGCTGATCCTTGAGATCCTTGTGTGTGTGTGTGTGTGTGTGTGTTCTCTGTAAACTGGAGCATTGCAATAAAATTACAATAAAATAAAACAAAACATACAAAATATAATAGGGGTGGTAGGAGAAGAAAAGATTAAAGTGTTTCTGATTTAGTGTCAGAAGATAGTAAATATTGAATATGCGGTCATATTCAATGAGACATGTTTAAAAGAAAACCTGCTGCCAGTATACACCAATATATATATATATATATATATATATATATATATATATATATATATATATATATATATATATATATATATATATATATATATATATATATATATATATATATATATTGGTGTATATATATATATATATATATACACCAATATATATATATATATATATATATATATATATATATATATATATATATATATATATATATATATATGACAAATAAAACATGCATCCTGTCCCCTGGAAAATATTCTATTATTTCCTTTTACTTGGGCTTATCTTTCATGAGGTGTTTACTTATTTAGTGTTGCTTCGAATATATATAATATTCAGTTTGTTTTGTTATGAATATTACTCTAAATCTCTTAGTATTATATCACTTCAAAAATTCCATTAAATACAAGTACCTAAAGCTATATTTTATTTCTTAACAAGACTTTCAAATATAAATGTATTGAAACCAGTAGGAATTGTACAAATATCTATGTATACATCAACATGTCTCCTGCAATTATCTATGTATACTTCAGCATGTTTTCTACTTGTCTATGTATATTTCAGCATGTTTTCTACTTATCTATGTATACTTCAGCATGTTTTCTACTTATCTATGTATACTTCAGCATGTTTTCTACTTGTCTATGTATATTTCAGCATGTTTTCTACTTATCTATGTATACTTCAGCATGTTTTCTACTTATCTATGTATACTTCAGCATGTTTTCTACTTGTCTATGTATATTTCAGCATGTTTTCTACTTATCTATGTATACTTCAGCATGTTTTCTACTTATCTATGTATACTTCAGCATGTTTTCTACTTGTCTATGTATACTTCAGCATGTTTTCTACTTATCTATGTATACTTCAGCGTGTTTTCTACGAATCTATGTATACTTCAGCATGTTTTCTACTTATCTATGTATACTTCAGCATGTTTTCTACTTATCTATGTATACTTCAGCATGTTTTCTACTTGTCTATGTATATTTCAGCATGTTTTCTACTTATCTATGTATACTTCAGCATGTTTTCTACTTATCTATGTATATTTCAGCATGTTTTCTACTTATCTATGTATACTTCAGCATGTTTTCTACTTATCTATGTATACTTCAGCATGTTTTCTACTTGTCTATGTATACTTCAGCATGTTTTCTACTTATCTATGTATACTTCAGCGTGTTTTCTACGAATCTATGTATACTTCAGCATATTTTCTACTTGCCTATGTATATTTCAGCATGTTTTCTACTTGTCTATGCATACTTCAGTATGTTTTCTACTTATCTATGTATACTTCAGCATGTTTTCTACTTATCTATGTACACTTCAGCATGTTTTCTACTTATCGATGTATACTTCAGCATGTTTTCTACTTATCTATGTATACTTCAGCGTGTTTTCTACTTGTCTATGTATACTTCAGCGTGTTTTCTACTTATCGATGTATACTTCAGCATGTTTTCTACTTATCTATGTATACTTCAGCATGTTTTCTACTTATCTATGTATACTTCAGCATGTTTTCTAATTATCTATGTATACTTCAGCGTGTTTTCTACTTGTCTATGTATACTTCAGCGTGTTTTCTACTTATCGATGTATACATTACCATTATCTTCCAATATCCATGTATACTTCAGCATGCATTCTACACCTATCCATGTATACTTCAGCATGCATTCTACACCTATCCATGTATACTTGAGCAGGTTCTGAAGGGGACGAAGCCCAGGTTAAGCTACCTTGTCCCTGATCAGCGGCTAGTTGTTCTCCCGCTCTGTAAACTTGTTCTGTACCCACCTGACCTTTGTGACCTCACTGTGGAGGTCTTTTTTTCAACATCAAAGCTTTGCCACCTTCTTCCTCTGGTGTGATTTATTTATTCTCGTCTTTTTCCTCTGTGGTTCTCCACTGTTTTCTATTTTTAGAACACTAAAACTACAGAACCCCACTTACGGTGACCTTTAATAATAATAATTTTTATTTAGGTAAAGGTACATACATAAAGAGATTTTACAAAGTTTGTTGGGTTTATAGATAGAGCTAGTACATACAATGCCTAAAGCCACTATTACGCAAAGCGTGTTCTCTTACCTACTTACAACCTTAACCATCTCGTTTCTCTAACAATGTCTGGTGTCACCACTTGCTTCAGATTCCCAGGCCAGCTGAATGCTGATCTAAGAAAGCTGGCTGTTAATATGGTGCCATTCCCACGTCTTCACTTCCATTGCTTTCTTACTCTGTGGCCACTTTCTAACCCTGTCTGTTTTTTTTTCTACTTGATATTTTCTTCCTGTGTGGCGTTTTTTTTTCATAAATAGTTTTACTTATTCTTAGTTTGTGTCTATGTGTCAGGTAAGGATGATTTTCTTATTAAATAAATAATAAATAAATGTTTATTTAGGTAAGGTACATACATACAAGAAATTTTTACAAAGATTGGTGGACTTATAGATAGAGCTAGTACATACAATGCCTAAAGCCACTATTACGCAAAGCGTTTCGGGCATATTGAATTGCGATTATTAGGCATCGTTGAGTTTTATGGTGTACCCTGTGTTTATCCACTAATTCCACCGCCAGAATAGTACTTTATTGACAAATAATTGTTTAGGTTCTTTTTATTAGGAGATAAAAAGCCTATCATTTTTTTCCTTTATTTATTTTATATTCTGCTACAACCATAAGACTTTCATTGTGTGTATATTTACATCTGTGTTTTGTCTTCCATGGCACCGAAGGTCATGGCATAATGGTCTAGCAATTGTGAGAGGAAGAGACCTCTTGCTATAAGACCATTTTGGTCAGGGCTGAGGCCATGTTGTTGTGGCGTAGTGTCATCTGGCTCTTTGGCGGCCTTACGAAGTTTCTTATGTCGCGCGATGGCGATGCTGTCGGTCTGTAGTTTGGTTTTCGCGTGTAGCGGAAGAGATCATTCATTAATATCGTGTCCAGATCGCTAGGCACGTCATGGCAACGGTTGAAACTTGAGCACATGTTCGTATGACGTCCACAGTTTAGGCAACAGAGAAGGGATTCTGTAACTTTCATGGCACACACGCGCGCGCGCGCACACACACACACACACACACACACACACACACACACACACACACACACACACACACACACACACACACACACACACACACACACATTTGTTGATTGACGGTTGAGAGGCGGGACCAAAGAGCCAGAGCTCAACCCCCGCAAACACAACTAGGTGAGTACACACACACACACACACACACACACACACACACGCTGAGTGCCGAAATGAGCCACAGAGATATTAGAAAGAACTTTTTTAGTGTCAGAGTGGTTGACAAATGGAATGCATTAGGCAGTGATGTGGTGGAGGCTGACTCCATACACAGTTTCAAGTGTAGATATGATAGAGCCCAATAGGCTCAGGAACCTGTACACACCTGTTGATTGACGGTTGAGAGGCGGGACCAAAGAGCCAGAGCTCAACCCCCGCAAGCACAACTAGGCGAGTACACACACACACACACACACACACACACACACACACACACACACACACACACACACACACACACACACACACACACACACACGGGTTTATGCTAATCTGGACCTTCCCGGTAGTGGACCCAAACACGTTTAATGTACCCAGCTTCTAAGACTATCAGATCTTCACTTACAAGTTTGGCGAAAAGGTTTGAATCTGGAGGTATGGTCAGTACCAACACATGGTTCTCGGTTCTCGTTTTCTGATTGTCAAAACCCGCATATACCGACGTTAGGTTAGGATATATTTTTACGTTGGGTTAGGCCCGGTTAGGTTAAGTTTGATTGGTGTGGGTTAGGTTAAATTGGGTCAGATTAGGTTAATTTACGTTGGGTAAAATTAGGTGAGTTTTAAAACTGATTGGCGAACCGTTTTGTGTACGAATGTGATTAAGGACGATATTGAAAAGATAAACAGCGATGAATAGCAGTTTTAATAAGGGCAAACTATTCATTTTACAGCTACCCGTTCTCTCCTAATACGTCGCATTTTGTAACGGAATCAACTATCCGTTAAATATGCGACGTATAGTAAAAATTAAAGTGGCATAATTTTGTTGACCAGACCACACACTAGAATGTAAAGGGACGACGACGTTTCGGTCCGTCCTGGACCATTCTCAAGTCAATGGTCCATGACGGACCGAAACGTCGTCGTCCCTTCACATTCTAGTGTGTGGTCTGGTCAACATACTTTAGCCACTTTATTGTGACTCATCGCCTGCATATGTCATAATTTTTATGTTTTCTATCCGTCACCCACGATAGGTTAGGAGGGTTGCTAGGGGTTGGTACGTTCTGGTTAGGTAAAACATTAGCATTTTTTACAGTGGGAAATTGAGCGAATTTCATGCATTTCACTTATCATTCAAATTCAAATTCAAAATTTTGAATTTTGAATGTGGGATAAATATTACTCGAATCAGTTCTTAGTCCAGACTGGGGGTGGGTATGTGGTCCAAATGTTTCAATACATCTGTTATCTTGCCCCTTCTAGTTGTAAATGTTGTTGCTTGTTATCTGTTGTGATATCTTCACGGGCTATCGTCATGCGGCTGAAGAAGGTGGAAAGAGTGGACAATCTAGAACCATAGCTTACACCTTTGTTGAAATGGTTCTGGCGCCTAGTCCTGATTGTCACGGGTTGACATTCGTCTTAGCGGATTAATTTCTCTTGTTGGCATTCGTCTTAGCGGATTAATTTCTCTTGTTGACATTCGTCTTAGCGGATTAATTTCTCTTGTTGATATTCGTCTTGGCGGCTTAATTTCTCTTGTTGACATTCGTCTTAGCGGAAGATTCCTGTCACCAGTTGCCATACTAAAATCAAATTTAAAATACTATGCTTTGGGTATATTATTTTAAACTAGTTGGCTGTAAGGGTAGAGAATTCCATCGACTAGGATCTTCACATATCTACCCTATCTTGAGGTGTTATCTTGAGATGATTTCGGGGCTTAGTGTCCCCGCGGACCAGTCCTCGACCAAGCCTCCGTCCCCAGGAAGCAGCCCGTGACAGCTGACTAACTCCCAGGTACCTATTTACTGCTAGGTAACAGGGGGGGGGGCGCATCAGGGATGAAAGAAACTCTGCCCATTGTTTCTTTCCGGCGCCCGGGATCGAATCCAGGACCACAGTTGTTCCACCAAGCAGAGCTACAATGGCCAGGGACATTTTTACAGTCAAATAGACTTGGACAACGGCCGTTTGGAGACCCAGTTGTAGCTCTATAATCCCTCCGTCCTGCAGTCCTTCCGTTGGGTCGATACCCCCGTTGTTGTTGGGCAGGATTCGAACGGTGAGGCTCCCAGTCACCGGACCACAAGTTCACGGACGTACAGATTCACTGACGCACAGATTCAATGACGCACAGATTCAATGACGCACAGATTCAATGACGCACAGATTCACTGACGCACAGATTCAATGACGCACAGATTCAATGACGCACAGATTCAATGACGCACTGATTCACTGACGCACAGATTCAATGACGCACAGATTCACTGACGCACAGATTCAATGACGCACTGATTCAATGACGCACGGATTCAGTGACGCACTGATTCAATGGCGCACAGATTCAATGACGCACAAATTTAATGACGCACAGATTCACTGACGCACAGAATCTCGGACGTACATACCCACGGACATACACATACCTAAGGACGGACACATACCCACGGACACACACATACCCACGGACACATACCCACGGACGGACATACTTGTAACAAGTTGCATATGACAAATTATATGCTATATGAAGGTTGCAAACAAGAAACAGTAAAGGACACGGAAGTTGAGCAACATAATACAATGAGTTGTAAGGTAGTTAATCATGTGTTATGATGACTAGTTAGGAAACAAGAAATGATAATGTATATCCAAGTTGATAAACAGAGCAAACAAGGTACCCTTAACAGCCCTGTGTTAAGGGGGGGGCAAAGGGGGTGGACAAATGGGCTAGTCAATAAAGTGGGGGGGGAGGGGGGCAAAGGGGGTGGACAAATGGGCTAGTCAATAAAGTGGGGGGGGGGGACATGGAGACAGTGAGTGGACAGGAAGATCGAGACAGTGTGGAAAAAAGGGAACATCATCCCTTTTGGGAACATGGGAGCCGGTCGGCCGAGCGGACAGTACGTTGAGCTTGTGATCCTGTGGTCCTGGGTTCGATCCCAGGCGCCGGCGAGAAACAATGGGCAGAGTTTCTTTCACCCTATGCCCCTGTTACCTAGCAGTAAAATAGGTACCTGGGTGTTAGTCAGCTGTCACGGGCTGCTTCCTGGGGGTGGAGGCCTGGTCGAGGACCGGGACACTAAAAAGCCCCGAAATCTTCTCAAGATAACCTCAAGATAACCTCAAGATAACGATCCCATCTTATTGTAAAGACCAATTCCTTTCTGCAGAACAAGTGCCAGTGTGGTGGTGTCTTTAGTTACGAGGTCTATATCAATTATCAAATAATACAAATAATAAAGACATGCTGAGATCAACCATTAATATTGCGCGGAACGCTGTGCGTATTAGTGATTTTAGGTACTAAAAGTAGTACCTAAAGTTTTACTAATGCATACTTGTAAATAAATCTATCTATAAATTTAACATTATTTTTGTAATTCATCTTCTATGTATGTACTTTTACCTGGAATAAAAATTTGAATTAACCTCCACTCTTTCATTCTCCAATAATTCAATAAAATATATATATAATCTTTAATAATAAAGATAATACATATATAATTAAATTCTTTAACTATCTTGGTTAAAATAAATCTCTAGTGAAGGAAATAACAGTAAGCAGGAGTCGGCCAGAGTGTTACACAAAGTGGCGCAACCAGAGTTACAGTAGTGAAGTGATACAAGGGTTACAGGAAAGGGGGAGTGGTGGACACACTCGCGGACTCTCATATACTGTCAGAATTCGGCTCAAAAATCACGCTCAGGAGTCAAATTTCGGACATTTCAGATATTTTCAAAACTGCAGGGGGGTTTGGGCAAAACATGACCCATCGCCGTTTTCAGTAATTGGCATATTTTCGGTATAAAAAGTCGTAATTTGAAAATGAAAATAGGTGCAGAGAGTCAGAATTCGCCTCAAAAACCACACTCAGGAGTCAAATTTCCGACATTTCAGATATTTTCAAAACTGCAGGGGGGGTTTGGGCAAAACATGACCCATCGCCGTTTTCAGTAATTGGCATATTTTCGGTATAAAAAGTCGTAATTTGAAAACGAAAATAGGTTCAGAGAGTCAGATTATAGACGCAACGTTGATCGTGGACGCAGCTTGGTGTGCTCACATACATGGACGCAGCCTCGCGGGCTCACATACATGGACGCAGCCTCGCGGGCTCACATACATGGACGCAGCCTCGCGGGCTCACATACACGGACGCAGCCTCGTGTGCTCACATACAAAATTACAAACATACATGACTTGCATTTAAAAAATGTTTGAACATTTTGTGTGACAGATCTGTCAGAATCTGCTTTTCCACTTCATAAATTATCATTAAAACAATTGATTTCTAAATATCTGTCGACGTGGACACATGTATTTATAATGAGAATTCGAAATAAGACATCGGGCACGATAACAATTCTTCTTGACCTCGTAAAGATTTCTTTATAAAATATATTAAAAAAAATAGGCGAAAAATGTATTTGAGTTGGAATTATCATAATTAAATTTGATTACTTAGTTAAGTAACATGGTTAAGCAATGTTGGAGTACCTGACAACAACAAAATAGCTTCCTGACAAGATTGATTGATTGATTGATGAAGATTAAGCCGCCCAAGAGGTGGCACGGGCATGAATAGCCCGTAAGTCCTGACAAGTTTTTTGAGTTAAACAGATAGCCTCATGCGGTTTGCAGACGGTGAGTCACAATAACGTGGCTGAAATATGTTGACCAAACCACAAACTAGAAAGTGAAGGGACGACGACGACGTTTCGGTCCGTCCTGGACCATTCTCATGTCGATTGTGTATGGTGAGGTGCTGAACACTTCACGCTGTTTGGTGAGGTGTGTGTGTGTGAGGGCGACACTCACACCAGCAGGTCACGTCACTCTTGATCCCTATCGCTTAGCTTCGCCGGAAGCAGCCGAAATTTTCAGCACTGATCCCAAGGAATGCTTCTCTGCCAGTTCACAGGGAAGATATTTTAGACGCACCCTGACACATTTTGCTCTGTTTTTGGTGGGGGGATGAAGGAGGGGTAGAGGAAGATGAGGAGGTTGAGGTGTTTGGAGTGGCTGGAAAATTCCCCTTCCCCCCATCCCTCCCCCTTCCCCCCCTTCTATTCCATTACCAGCCTAGCAGCTCTGTTGTTTTAATTTAAATTTTAGGCCTGGCGTAGGTGCTGGTGTCTTCAGAAAGTCGTGATTTTGTGGCTAACGATGGATGAGAGAAGAGAAGCTAACGAAGAATAAGCTTGAACTTCGAAACTGTGAAGGACAGTGTACAGGCGATAGATCTCTACTGCATATTACAAGATGCTGTACCTGTCAGTCGCTGATCGCCAATAGCTTTGCTGACTGGTTTGACGGCAGAGTAGATATAAATTGGATAGATATCCGTAGATCAAAATATAAATGTGGTGGTCGTTCCTTTGGTCGCTGGTGGAGCCGCAAGATCCGGTGCCAAGGTGCAGGCAGCACACGGATCTGCGGACGGTGAGTCACAATAACGTGGCTGAAGATATGCTGACCAAAGCGCACATCGGACGACGGAGAAGCGACGTCGTTTCTCCGTCGTCCGATGTGCGCTTTGGTCAGCATACGGATCTGTTTGTGCATCACGACCATGGGAAGTCGTTGCTTCCCGGTTAGATGACGGAGTAGTTGGGCCCTTTAGGTTGTGGCGTGTCTAGCTGGCGGTGGAGTCGGCAGAGCAGGAGGATGCAGCGGACGTGGCAGAGGAGTCTGACGAAAGAGCAGCTTGAGATGTACATGTTGGGAGTCACAGCTGCAGCCGGGTCGTTCCACGCCACGTAGCAGAAGAGCGGCGGCCATATTGCGGTTCGTACAGAACCGGACATATTGCGTCGGACAGAAAAACTACTCTGCCAATCCTGAAGCCTGAGTTAGATGTATTCCTCTTAAAGAGCCATCGCCGCCAAGCCTGACCTTGATGGCCGCCGCCTCCACCACCGGTCGTGGAGGGCACGAAGGTGGCGAGGAGGTCCAGCTCCACCTTCCCGCCTCAAACTCCTAGGCAGGGAATTTCGGCAGGATTACGCTCTGGGGATTTTTGTCTTTTTTCGTTCAATTTACGTCATCACACGCATGTGGTACTCACACTATTCGTGGAAATTTTCCGTGTCGGTGACGTGGGTTTCCGAATATAAAGCGAGGGAGGTGTTTGTGGTGGTCGTGTTTGTGTGGTGGCGAGCGGTGGGAAGTTTCCCGCTCCGCCATCAGGATTCCTGCAGTTACCTGCGTTGACTCTCCAGTCTGACGCCCCGAAACGTTTTTGGCGAGTGAAATTACGGCCCCGCTACGTCAGCCTATTATAACCCGTGTAGCGGGAGGTGATAAGAGCTTAGACTGAGGAGAAACCCCGTCGCTGGGATTCACCACGACCGGAACCTGGCCATTGCTGCAATCACTGTTCTTCTTTTGTCGCCTCTGTTGTGTTTAGCGTTCCTGTGCTTGCTACGAGAGCTGTAGCTTGGAGGATGACGCGCTGGGCGGCCCACCTGCAGCACCACAGGGGCGTATGGACCCAATAGGGAAGTGGAGAGAAAGGAGAGGAGTCGCAGGTATTGTCCTCATTGGTAATTCCCGGTCTGAGCCCGAGGTGGAGTCACGCGACCAGATGCACACGGCTGCCGGCGCACACGGCTGCTGGCGCATATTGCTGCCGGCGCACATAGCAGCTAACGCACACAGCTTCTGCTGCACATCGTATATCATATCCACAAAGAGTACATTTTTCTTATATATTTATCTGATATTTTCATTCAAATGTCATTAGGAGTCAGACTTATCATCTTGATATCTTGTTCGAAAGTAAAGTTATATAACAACGCCTCAGCTTGTCTGAACGTGAACTATGGGCACTGCGAAATTCTGACTTCGGTAAGGTAGATTGCAAATGGAGGAATGTTGCAAGACGTATCTTGAGTGTCCATCCTCGCACTCATACCCCCCCCCCTCCCTCCTACCTGGCCTGATGTCTTATACCCTCACTTGAAGAAATAATTCACTTGTATTCACACGTTCAATGTTCAACTCGTTACAACCCATCCAACAACCACCATCAACTCTTGTTTTTTTCAATCATTCGCTGAACACCGGGCACTCAAACTTTGCCAGATTTATCAACTTAAATGTACTAGAACTTGAAGAATAAGTAATGTATATAAAGGTGTAAGAAGCCTACAGGATAGAATAAAATATTTGGTGAACAGAGAAAGCTGGAATAACCCCCCCCCCCCCCCCCTCCCCCCCTTCCCCCCCTTTGAAATTGAAATTGAAATAAGTTTATTGAGGTAAAATACACACAAAGGGATGAGGTAGCTCAAGCTATTCTCACCCCGTTCATTACATCGTGTTAATACATACATAGACACACATCACAAACAATAAACATGTTACCAAACATTCTGAGAGATAAACATATACATTTCCTCCTTCACAAGTAGTATGGCATCAGACGTACACACATTGGATACTGCCACAATGAGCTGCTTTGGTTGACAGGCAATTTAAATCCTGCTGATATTGGTTCCTTGTTACTTTACCTGTGCTGCAGGTGAGTTTTGGTCCTGTCACAAGTCAGTTTTACCCGTTACACGGTACTTTGATCCTGTTACAAGCGTGACTTGTAAGCATGATCCCGTTACAGGAGAGTAAGACGCTGTTATAAGTGGGTTTGATCCTATTTTATGTTAAGTAGTTTGATTTTGTTATAAGTGAATTTCATCCTCCTCAAGTGGGCTTGATCCTGTCAAGGTAATTTCGATCCTGTTAAAAGTGGAGTTTGATGAATAAAACAGACATTCTGTGTTTTAAATATACATTTATTAATGTCGGTAACATTATAAATATAAATGTAATTCAATGTAACTCACTCATAATGGGCCTTGTTATATTGTATTACTCAATATAACATTTAGAATTATAATATTCGGTGTTAGGCTATTGATATTTTTTGTCGTAACTAACTAAAGTATTTGTTACCTTATAAATTAACTCAAAAGTAGAAGCGTTTTATGAATTTTAAGTACAAGGATTTTATGAATATTGAATACAAGCATTTTGTGAATTAAAGTTTCGTAACGAATAAATGTAAACACTTGTATATTTATGAAATTAAAACATTATAATAACTTTGATTCGTAAGAATAAAGGAAACTGCAGAAGGCCTATTGGCCCATACGAGGCGGCTCCTATTTATAACCCGCCAATCCCACTCATATACATGTCATAAGTGAGAATTATAATATTTGGGAGGCAGCGAATCCTGCCTCCACCACTTCAAGTTCAAGTATGTTTACTGAGACAAGAAAAAGCACATCTCAAAGGGATAGAGTAGCTTAGGCTATTTCTACCCCCTCCCCCCCCCCTGGAGGTGTCCACCACTTCACTCGCTAAGGTATTCGACTGGTCCTCTACCGTGACCCCCCCCCCCCCCTCTACAGCCTCTCACCAGTGTCTCTCCGCCTCCTTTGGGTTGTTGTTGTTATAGATTAAGCTACTCGGAACAAGTTCCAAGTAGCACGGGCTATGGTGAGCCCGTAACTTACCTGCTGGCACAGGAGCGGGGCAAGAAGCCCGTCCTTTGGGGACTTGGTCCTCTTTTGTGGTCTCTTGTTCGCGCTGTTCCATGAGGAGAGGAGAGGAGAGCAAGTGAAAAAGTGGGAAGGGAAGCGAAGACGGAAGCAGAAAATGGTAGAACAGAAGAAAGGAAGAGAGGTAAAGTGGAAAACAGGGGTGACGGGAAGGAGAGGAAGGGAGGGGAGGTAAGGTGAAGGGAAGGAGAGGAAGGGAGGAGAGGTAATGTGAAGGGAGGGGAGGGGGGCCAGCCCATGGGGCTACGCAGTGACCTTGGTGGGATGCCCGTCCTGTGTGTACTCGCCCTGGCGTGTTCTTACAGGGCGAACTACAGCTCCTGGGCCACGCCTCTTGGTTTCCAGAAGCCTATTGCCACCAACATGCATGGCAATTAAGGGCAGAGAAATGCAACCATACATGCAGGCACACCACTCAAGCGAGAAATCACGGAGCACATCCCCATGCATGCTACCGCACCCCCATACATGCTACCACACCCCTATACATGCTACCACACCCCTATATATATGCAAGCAGGTACCCATAGGTCGCCCCTGCATGTACATCCACGCGAGTCCATCTAGGTGAGTACACATGGACGCAATCATTCAGCGCGACCAAAAACAAACTGAGCTGAACTTAGATAATATATTGGGATTTCCCAAGAGCTTAGTTTGTACCAAGAAGCTTGAGGAGCGGGGAGTGGGAGGAGGGGTCCGGGTGGAGAGGGGTGTGAGTGGAGTGGGGGGGGGGGGAGAGATGAGCAAGTTGTTGAGGGGAGAGACAAGAGGGACCTTAGGAGAGGGGGAGGAAATGCTCGGAGGGACATGAGAGGGGAGAGAGAGAGAGATCAGGAACAAGAGAGTGAGGAAAGGCCGAAAGAAGGAAGTGGTGCAGGAACGGAAGGAGGTGAGAGGGGAGTGTATGGGGGAGCGGAAGAACGAAGAAAGACGGAAGCGACGGAAAGGTTAGGAAATGAGAGGGGGGGTCGGACTTGGGATGGGAGAGGTGATGAATGCTCCTTATACCTCCCTGCTATCATAACTCACACTATACTCCACATTTCTACAAACATTTCCTGCACCTGTACCTCTCCCTCATCTGCTTCCCCTGCCCCTGCCCCTCCCCCTACTCCCTCTCCTAAATAAAAACCGGTGTTGTGTTGGGTTTTCCCGCGGCCGGCTCGCCTCTCCATGGTTTTTCTCAGTAATCCTCAGTGTCCTTCCTGCCTTATGTAACAGCTCCTACTGTTGCTGCCTCGCTTCTTTCACACTCTTATTGATATTATTAGTAATAGTAGTCGTTGCAAGTCGTCGTCGTCGTCTTGCTAGCAACACTTGCATGGTGTAAGCTTTAATTGAAGTAGGTGATATTATGGTATGATTCTGCCATTGCTGTATAATCATTGGTGCTAGAGTTTTATCACCTGTTTAGGTTACGCGGCGATTTGGTCGGCAGCCTCGCATTTTCTGTACTTAGATTTAATAATATTTTATAGTTATCCCTGGAAACACAAACCTAAACTGTCTCTATTTTCTGCTTGTTATAACTTGTAATAAAGTTGTTACATCTTGGGTTAACGTGTTTATGACGTATTAAAACGTTGTTACAACTTTCTATATTGGTTGTTATAACTGGTTAGGAGGTGTTAAAACTTTTTCGAACGTTGTACCAACGTCGTAGTTTCGGTGTGTGTTTGGCGGGATATACACCCGTTCTTCCTGTGGTCGGCGGTGGAAAGGTTCTTATAGGCACATAATGGGTTCAGGAACTATATCTGCAGTCTCTGTGGTGTAGTGGTCAGAACTAGTAGTCTCCGTGGTGTAGTGGTAAGACACTCGCCTGGCGTTCCGCGAGCGCTATGTCATGGGTTCGTATCCTGGCCGGGGAGGATTTACTGGGCGCAATTCCTTAACTGTAGCCTCTGTTTAACGCAACAGTAAAATGTGTACTTGGATGAAAAAACGATTCTTCGCGGCAGGGGATCGTATTCCAGGGACCATAGGATTAAGGACCTGCCCGAAACGCTACGCGTACTAGTGGCTCTACAAGAATGTAACAACTCTTGTATATATCTCAAAAAAAAAAAAAAAAAAAAAAAAAAAAAAATATCCCAACTGCTGTGAATTGTATCGTGGGGAAGGTCAGGTATTGGGCTAGGTCACAAGGCTGGGTTTTCCTTGTCCTCGACACTAAGATAACTTATCATTGCCTTGTGGGTTTTTATTAAGCATTTGAACCTCTGTTGAGTAAGCCTGTTATAAATGTACATTCATCAATAACGCCTTTGAATTTGATTTTGAATTTTGTCCGTAAAAATTGGCAGTATGTTTTGGTCGTCAAATTGTTGCCATAAGGTGTTTCCATAATTTTGTGTATTAACAGCATTGCAATTGTTGTGTTGTGCAATGTGAGCCACTGACTGTCACATCTGGTTTGGTGGTTTGGTCTTGAGAGAAGGACTTGTAGAGAGGCTAAATGTATCATCTGGGAACACTAGAATACAACCAGATCAACCACATCTTCTGTGTTGGAGAGTCAAGTACTTTATTATTATTATTATTATTATTATTATTATTATTATTATTATTATTATTATTATTATGCAGGAGACCCTCCCGCTACTCTGAGGGACGGTCACTTCGTGTGTGACGATCCCATTGGTCCCCAAGAGACTATCCCATTGCACTCTGGGGCCAGATTCACGAAGCAGTTACGAACCTGTACATCTTTTCCCAATCTTTGGCGGCTTTGTTTACAATTATTAAACTGTTAATGAGCTCCGAAGCACCAGGAGGCTGTTTATAACAATAACAACAGTTGATTGGCAAGTTTTCATGCTTGTAAACTGTTTAATAAATGCGACCAAAGCCGTCAAAGATTGAGGATAGATGTACACGTTCGTAAGTACTGTCGTAACTGCTTCGTGAATCTGGCCCCTGTTTAAGTTCAAGTATGTTTATTGAAATAAGAAAGAAATACATCTCAAAGGGATAGAGTAGCTTAGGCTATTTCTACCCCCCTTGGCCCCCAAGAAGCTCAGCTGAGATAACCAACTTAGCAACAATGAGCCCCATCATGACAACCATTCAGCTATTTTCCTCCTCGTGATGCCACCAAGTTCTAGTTCTCCTTATTTTGTCTAGGCCTTTACTGACATTAAAAATGCCATCATAGACTTAATTATTCGTATAAACAATTGTGCGCAGCCTATTTACTTCGTACGAAAACGTAAAACATTTTCTTACACCAAAATAAATGTATATAAAACCCCATATCGTAGTGGTTTGCTAGTAACTTATATAGGATTTATATTGTATTTTCTTAAATAAAGATAACAAAAAGAACTTACAATGCCAGCCAGCTCTTCAGGTTTAAATGAATGCAAATTTTAATTTTTATGTTCTAGTGTTTTTTAAGTAAAACAAATCTCATTGGTTCAATGGTTAGATAAGATACTCTTATACATGAGTTGCTTCCAATAACAACGTTATCATGATTTGGTTGTAGTTTTGAAATTAAGTAAAATATAAATTAATCCAGGTGTCAAGACTTGAGGCAACATCTTATGTATATTATATGGTTATCTTCTTTTGTAGATTGTACAAGCTGTTTAATAACTAAAAATATATTTAAAAACGACCGGAAATTATAAATCCGTCTCTATCCAACCAAGTTCTCCAATGTTGTTTTAGATTCAGCTACTTGGAACAAAAGTTCCAAGTAGCACAGGCTATGGTGAGCCCGTCGTGGAAGTTCTCAAAGTTGTATACATTGACTCATAAATAGATTACATCCACAAGGGAACCAAATATAGCATTTATTATCTATATTGTATCCTGTTACCTATTTTTATCCCACTATTTGATGTCCAAGTATTTTATCCTGGATGGCATATTACCCAAATATCCTGTAGCCAAGTATCCGAAGTTTGCCTTGTGTATATAGTACACACACACACTGTAAACTCCACTGCCTGTTAAGCTTCTCACTGCTTAGCCCATGTGTCTGTAAACTGTCCCACTGCCGCTCACGGGATGGGTATGAGGTCGACTACCACACACTGGGTGAATATGAGGTCGACTACCACACACTGGGTGAATATGAGGTCGACTACCACTCCCAGGATGGGTATGAGGTCCACTACCACTCATTGGGTGAGTATGAGGTAGATTACCCCTTCCAGGATGCGTATGAGGTCGACTACCACTCACAGGATGGGGTATGGGGTCCACTACCACTCATTGGGTGAGTATGAGGTCGATTACCCCTTCCAGGATGGGTATGAGGTTCACTACCACTCACAGGATGGGTATGAGGTCCACTACCACTCACAGGATGGGGTATGAGGTCCACTACCACTCACAGGATAAGTATGAGGTCCACTACCACTCACAGGATGGGTATGAGGTTCACTACCACTCACAGGATAAGTATGAGGTCAACTACCACTCACAGGATGGGGTATGAGGTCCACTACCACTCACAGGATGGGGTATGAGGTCCACTACCACTCACAGGATGGGTATGAGGTGTTTAGAAATTATCTATATTTAACTAACTCTCTGACGTAGGTTAAAATTACATTCCAACTCTTCGGAACATTTTTTGCACCATTGACGATAGTGGTACCGGGCGCCTCGCTCAAGTGACGTCAGGGTTCTCCATGACCTGAATTAATACACATTTACTGCTCACCCTGCGTCACTGTAAAATAAAATAGATAAAAGTTATTGAATGTAGAGATAACTCCTAATATTAATGTTAAAGAAAGGTGCAAGGATTTAATTAAAATTTATTTGCTACTAGAAATTGTAGGCAGTTATCCCATGATTGTAAACAATGGAAATCGTGCTTATATGTGATAGTAAATTATCTACCGCCGCCCACTGGATGGATGTAGGATGCATGATACACACATTAATATATGATGTACCTGGCTCAGTTATATAACAACTTACGACTGGGTTACGTCCTCTTCAGCTGACGGCGATGTTAGTTTGATAAACTGAGACGTTTCTGCTGATTTATAATATGCAAGCAGTGTGCTGAAACTTTAACTTAACGAATTTTTGGGGTACAGTTCCTGAGCACATTATAAGCCTCTGTAACCTATTTCCACTACGGCTCACAAGATGGGTACGGCGTGCATAATAAATGAACTAAACTAAAACAAAAAAAAACGGCATTGAATGAAAGTTTGCGCAGCGTGTGACGCACAGCTTCATTCGAGGTGCTGGCGCTGGCATGGGCTTCGTAAGTTTCACTTTGGGTATGGTTCTGCGGATTCTGCCTTCATTGGCGAGAGAAGATTGTTTAAATATTGTGTACGACATATTACATGCACATCCGATACACCTACCTTCTTCTACAGAGCCATCGGTATAGCACTGATACCTGTTTACCTGAGTTTACCTGAGAGCCACTAGCACTAGTGGCCTCGATGAGGACAGGACGCCTTTGGCTTGTCGAAGGTCCCCCCATTTAACGATGATGATTGATTGACACACTCGGTGATGCTTTTCAGTGTCAACTGTTGTAATAATGTAGTGCATAATTCCAATCTTTCTTGGGTGCACTTTCAAAATCAACTGATAGATCCCAATCACCCTGTGGATTAATTGGTTGATTAATCATTAATTGAGTTGGATACATATTTAATATTTTGATGGAGTTGGCTACCTTATAGAAGCAAAATGTGTAATCAAACATCCATCTCCTATAGACCTCAGGTAAGTGTAGCATATTGGAAAGCTTAGTTTGAAATTTCATGTGTTGCCGAGATCTGCTCAAGGCCTTCACGCCGAAAACTGTGCTAATGGACAAAATTCTCTGACTTATGAGAGCAGAGTTAAAATTACTTACCATATTAACTATTATTGTGAACTTCGGAGCCCCAAGTATGAGATTCATAGCTTCCTTTTGTAAAGTTTCAAGTGAATTTGAGCTCTGTATACAGTGTGAGATGTGGAGCATTGTAATCAATCACAGAGTGGATATATGATACATAGAACATTCTAGCAAGTCTCACGTTAATTCCACGATTCAAGTTCAAGCATGTTTATTGAGATAAGCAAGAAATATATCTCAAAGGGATAGAGTAGCTTAGGCTATTTCTACTCCCCTCTACTTCACGATTGTGAAGTAATTCTAATTCTAATTCTACCCCCCTCTAATTCCACGATTGGCACCAACAAGGGATTTAATCTCGCCCAGAGTCTCACCGGGGCGAGAATAGAGATTTAACGTAAGTTTCTTAGTTGTCAATAAATCCCTGAACTATATGTTTAACAAATCTTAAACCCTGTCCATGGAGGACAAGAAAATGTATATATATGCTGGTTAGCATTGTTAATGTGTGGCCACGTATGTGGTAGAAAATAATAATAATAATAATAATAATAATAAAGTTGCCAAGAGCACGCCCATGTAAATGATAATTGGGTGGCGGAATAATGCATGGAATGAGGGCACGAATGTTCTGTTTAGAGATAAGGAGGCCACATTCCTCAGCTCAAGTAGCTCAAGCTTCGAGCAGAACTGACATTCTAGGCTCGGAAATTTGTGCGCCCCTTGAGGGACTTGAAGTAAAGGGGGGGGTAGAAATAGCCTAAGCTACTCTATCCCTTTGCGATGTATTTCTTTCTTATCTCAATAAACATAATTGAACTTGAATCTAGGCTCGGAGGCAGCCTGTAAACAAATATCATCAGCCTAACAAATGACTGTCTTCATTACTGGTTGATAGAGCGTTAATAAGTTTATGCATCAGAACGTTGAAATACAAATGGCTAAGGACGCCTTAGAGTTTCCAGTTCAAAGTATTTATTCTCTGTGCTTTTAACATCATTAAACAAAACATATGCCTTTCTATTACACAAATAACCCTTCATCCATTTCAGTAATATATCTTTTATTCCTAGCTCAACAAGCTACTCTAGTATGATTTCCTTTGAACAAATCCACCAGGGCCATGACGAGGGTTCGAACCTACGTCCGAAAGGATCCCAAACGCTGCCTTAATCGACTGAGCTACGACATGGTAAAAGAATTCCAACCGGGAAATTATCCTGATTTACCAACGGATCCTTCAGTCTCTCCGAGACACAAACCTGTAAAATTGAATTGCGTAAAACAAAGGGTTTTACGCAATTTACGCAAACCAGTTTTACACATTTGATGCATCACGCTATTATGATTTCCCTGTTTGCTGTGTCAAAGGCTGCTGCTAGATCGATAAGACTCCTTGAGGGGAAGCTTCAATCTAAGCAAAGTATTCAGCAAAACAGTGTTGTGTACTGAGCCCGGGCATATAAATCCAAACAGTTGGGGGTAACAAAGTGTCCCTATATACGATACATGAGGTGGTTAAGGACGCTTAATACCTTGTACAGAGTTTCTCTCCATTGAGGCACCGCTCCTGTGCCAGGTAAGTTCATTACGGGCTCACCATACCCCGTGCTACTTGGAACTCGTTCCGAGTAGCTGAATCTATAACAACAATAACATTCTCTCCATTACATAATCAAGTCTGCCTCCCAGTACATGAGTTTGAGCATCAGTTTTATACACAGTTAATCTATCATAAAAATATTTTATAGAGTTGCTTCAATTGCCACACGCATAGCAGCATTAGGTAAAAAAAATATAAATTCATGGGATAATTACTTTAAGTCCTCTAAATTGAATTCTCATCGTTAATTATTTCATATTATGTTATTAATATGACTTTCTTGGGTAAATAATTCACTGCAAATTTATGTAACCTAACCCAAATATAAATGTATACAATAGATATTTGTGAATAAAGTTATTAACAGATTGATTAAATTCGTGAGCCGAAGCCGTAGCCAGCAAACTGCTGAGACGGGTGAATGAATGCTGTTGAAGGAGAGGAGAGATTTAGCCAGATGTTTTCCTGCTTCCTCCGAGTACTTGTGACACAACATAGCACGAGCGCGCACGTCCTCCATATTAACTAGGCGACACTAAAGATACCCTTAGCCACAGAACTTTACTAGGGGAGACTATTAAATTGGGGCTGTATCCATCTCTCCTCTTTTTATACAGGTGGGTACAGGAGCAGACGACTTCTGACTCCTGTTAGCTGGCTGAGAACTTTCCCTGCCCTTAGCCTTATCCTACTAGTTTTCCCTGGAGCACAATCTGGAAATCAGTTTGCAACCAGGTCATCAACTACTTCTGGGTGAGCATAGGTGAACAGTTATAAGTATTGGTGCCCAGTCAGTCCTCCCCGGATTAGCACGGAGCGGGTGTATGTGTTGTGACGATAATCTCCTTCAAGAGATTGAGCCTGCTCTTCCCTCCAAAAATACGTCACTACAAATATATAAAACTACTATGGAAGAAATGTCCAACAACGACAACAATATCTCCAAGGTTTGCCAGAGCGCAAAACGTATGCAGCCAGGGACACCTGCTCAGCCTCAAACCGCCAAACTACCTGTCTTGTTGCCGGCTCCTCGCTGATTGGCCGCCGGTCTGGCTGCAACTGCACTCCACCCACCATACTACTCGATGTCTGGGGCCGCCACGACTTCAGTCCTCAGAATATTCAGTGCTTTCATACGGTTAACACTTCTTCCTGGTAGACTGAGCTTTGACTTACGTGTACTAAGAGAGGTGATAGCTTAAAGCCAATATTCCTGCACCTCTCATTTTATTGTATATTGCACAGCTTGTTATTGCTCACTTGTCTTAACGTAACTTTTCATTTTGTCATTTACTTATTCTTATTATTTTGATTGATTGATTTTATTATACGAATTTGTATGTCCATTTTATTCATGTTTTGTTTATCTAACGTAATTAAAATTCCATTGTTAAAATTTACTTGTGTTTTGTGTGTCTTCTCCTTACCTTACCACAGACGAAGTTCCAGATTTTCTATTTTTTTTTTATTCTATGTGACGAGGCCATACCCCTAGCTTTGAACAGCCGAACACCAACGCGTTACCGTCACAGTGTATTTAGCGACTAGACCAATTATAGAGCCCAATCCCCAGGATACAACCCACAACAGCTTTCTAACTCCTAGATGTGAAATAATATTTCACTGATAGGTGAAAGGAAACATTGCTAAAACGCCTCATCCTGCCACGGGTAAGGAACCTACAATCCTCGATTGTCAATCGATGCCTTAGCCTACTGCGCCACAGACTTTCTTTCCACGTGAGAGAAAGGGAGATAAAAAGCCTTTGTAAACTGTATAATTGGTAACTCCGCGAGCGTAAACTCTTCGGGAAGCACTTAATATGTCCATGCAGGTATACCCATGCAGTCGGGTATACGTATAGGGAGAAGTATACACGTAGCTCGGACCTGTCAGCCAAGGCCGAAGTTGTGACCCAACCCGCAGTGCCAGCTACATTAGCCTGACTGACAGAGCGACACGCTCATCATCCACGGCCTCCCGGCCCTCTCTTGAAGATCATAATTTCCAGCAGTCATGACCACTCAGCGGGCGCAATTATCGCCACCAACGACCACTCAGAGAGTACAGTCCCCGTCACCAACGACCATTCGAGAACACGGTGACAGACCCGATTGTTGTTGTTGTTTCAGATTTAGCTACTCAGAACGAAGTGTCCATGTAGCACGGGCTATGGTGAGCCCGTAAAGACAGACTCAAGGGTGTATAGGGGTTATCATTGCCTGCAATACCTCCCCCCCCCCCCCATCATGCCCCCGCTATCATCCAGCAGTATATCAAGTAATCTTATTCAAAACTTTCAACTTGTAAAATGTGGCATAAATACAATATTTCCATCTCATAATTTTGAATTTTAGAGATAATATTGCCTAATTATTAAAGATATTATCATGAAATCAAATAGACATTTCTCGCTCCGATCATTGATCTAACCCTTTCGGTTTGGGTCTTGTAAACACGTTGAGATTACCGAAATGGTTATATCAATTATTATATTACCAAACTTTCCTCTATTTCTTACATTCTTCACTTGGCAAAAAAGTTTGAAAATTAAACTTCGAAAGATAATTTTAAATTTGTATTTGGCCTAACATGTCACTAAATGCCCTTGTTCTGCTGAAGCTGTCAACATCTAGGATGGCAGTGGGGAAGAAAATATAATATGACAGAAGTATAAATATATATATATACCATATAGGACGAAACGTTATTATTATTAACATCTTTATTGACAAACTTTAACGAGGTCGGCTGAGGCCGTAGGTAAAAAAGGGTTATGTAAACTGAGAGTTTTACCTTGGTCTTGATGGTAATGTAGATAGCTGGATGAGAGTGTTTGATGTGTAATGCTTCGTTCATGTCTGTCGATTATTTCGGTGTTGTTGGTCAGGATATTCCCGGTGGTGGTCTGAATAGAATAGAAATGACGTAATCCCTTGTTGAAGCTGGTTGCTTATGCACTGTCAGGTGTCTTGAGAAATATTTTGATTGTTGCCGCCAGCGGTAGCTAGTTTATTGTGCACCACATACTTATCCAATGAGCGGTAGTTTAGTGTGCACCCCCATACTTGTGAGCAAATGACTCAAGCAGGCACAAAAAGTCTTAATCTGACCTTAGCAGATATTCTGACATTTAGCTTTTACAATATATTTGTACACCTTAAAATTACTTTTAATGATAGCTAGCAAGAAACTTCTCTTTCACTGCAACACCTGTCAATTTCAATATATTGAATCATTTTGTTAATAAAGTAATATTCAATTATGGATATTAGTGGAAAATAGGAGTTGCTTTTTATAATTTTAGTCTACGCGGCTTGGATACAGTGCAATAGTTTCAAATATTTTTATTATTTATAATAACATGATTTGCCTTATCATGCAACATTCATTTAAATTGCTTAATTTTCACAGAGTATGAAGTGCATGGTGTCTCTGTCCTTGTCCACACTTAATGTCGTCATGGGGGGTAGAAATAGCCTAAGCTACTCTATCCCTTTGAGATGTATTTCTTTCTTGTCCCAATAAACATAATTGAAGATGTCGTCATGTATACTGCCATAGAAGTCGAACATCAATGAACACTAAAGAACTATGACATTTAGTCTTATATCGAGTTACAAAAAAACAAAGGACCTTTCTCAGGATACGGTCGAACTCCCGGGTATCTGTTTACTGTTGTTGTTTTAGAATCAGCTTCTCGGAACAAAAAGTTCCAAGTAGCACTTGAACAAAAGTTCCAAGTATGGTAAGCCCGTGGTGGACTTACCTGGCACAGGAGCGGGCTGGAACTGACTCGGTAAACAGACGTGTAGTCTCTGGTGAGGTGTATATGCCAAGTGTTTGTATAGATTTGTTCATTTAATACGCATTCCATGTTAGGTGTCACGTGTTTCAGGATTTTCCTCCGTTTATAGCTTATGAGTCTTTGAAGTAACGTTCCCGTAAAAAAAGTTTAATTAATGAGATAAGTTCTGACGTAGTGTTGATCTCTCGTCAACATTTTTTAATGGTTAAAATTATGAGAAGGATTAAGACAGGAGGACAGCAAGAGACTACAAGATTACCGAGATAAACTGATCGAATAGTTCCACTAATGGTTACTCGAATTTAACTCAAGCATGTGTAAGGTAATGAAAATAGTCCCCTGAAGTCCACATCAAAAGAATATCATAAGTAGCATATGCAAGGCTGGCAAATATAAGAATTGCCTTTAGAAGTTTGTGTAAGGAATCATTCAGTACCTTATATACTTCATATATGTCAGACCAATCTTGAAGTTTTGGCTCCAGCGTAGAGTCCATATTTATTCGAATATAAGTCGAAGTTAGAAAAAGTTCAGTGGTATGCCATTATACTAGTTCCCGAGGTGGAAGACAGAAGAGTTAAGGGAGACATGATTACCACCTACAAAATTCTTACAGGAATTGATAGGATAGATAAGGACAAAACTATTTACCACGAGTGGTACGCGCACAAAGGGACACAGGTAGAAACTTATTACCCAAATGAACAACAGAGACATCAGAAAGAATTGTTTCAGTCAGAGTAATTAATAGGAAATATGCATTAGGAAGTGATATGGCAGACTCCATCAAGACTCCATACACAGTTTTAAATGTAGATATAATTGAGCCCTCTAGGCTCAGGAACCTGTAGTGAGCGACAGTTGAGAGCCGAATCCGTAAATGCCAAAAATGTTACTACAGTTCAATATTCAGCTGGATAAAATCATCAGGTAAAATGGTGGGACCTTTGACAAACCGCCGGCTTCCTATCCTCGTCGTTGAAATCACCATATGGGGACCCTAAGGTTAATTAGTTCAGGTTAATTTCCTTTCACTTGATGCCTTTATTCGCCTAGCATTAAATAGGTACGCGGTACCCAGGAAAAAGTCGTGGGTTACATCCTGGGGTAGGTTAGTATATATATTAACTATGTCATATGTTATCTTGATAACTGATAGCACACAGCGGCACACATATCTGTGGCCGGTGCCTGGAACACCTTTGTAAATCTATTGAGTATGTAATATATTCAATATTACTGGTAATAATATTTTATTATAACTTGCGAAAATAATTAGAAATAGAATTTTTATTGTAATATGTAAATGTTTTTAAAATATTAAAATTTAACAAATGTATTTTAGTTTGTTGACAACTAAATTTACGTGTCCGTAACATCTTATGATTAAATCTTAGGCTGAATTACAGAGCAGATTCAAATGATAATGGAGATGGCTTGGCGAAACGAAGAATTAGGTTGAAGGATTGTATTAAGTATAGATTATTTCAGCTAAAACAATCAATGTCAATCGTTCTCAGGTGATGGTCAAAGTCGAGGTCGAGAAGACGGTCGGACACCGCGGTTGACTCACTGAGCGAGTGGTCGCCAGAGTCGAGTTCCCAGCCAAGAACAATTGAGGAAAATGGGATTGTTCTCCAAGTCTCCTTCTAAAAACCCCAAGGACCAGGTATGTCCGCATTCCACTTGTAATTTAACAGGGGTTCATTATGGTTGTGTTGTATGAATTTGATTAAGAGGTGGGCGTTTGGCTGGGTCACTTGATACATCTCGAAATTTCAAGCATTTACATTAACATCTTGGTATTGCAACTATGGCACAAGTGTAGGGCTGGCGAGCAAAATATATGGCCCACGATTTTTAGTGTTGGTAGGTATGCGACATCTCCAGTCGCATTCCTTCCAACACAATTCGACCTTTGTGAATTATTAAAAATAATTTTTTGGCAAGGGCTTACCTGAGGATGTTATATTTTCATGAAACTCAGCAATGTTTATGTAAAAATAAAATGGGTGGAATAAACACAGTCGTTAGCATATACAAAAACAAAGCAATATCCCCAGTGGAGCTAATGTTACAAGAAATGCCGACACCACTTAGCTGAAAGAAAGATGCTGATGACAGGTGTACTAGAGGCAGTCCATCCAACTTCTGTAGCAACAGGCAAAAGAGTAAAGGGGCAAGCTGGCTGAGACCCCAGGTCACCTGGGCTGCTATCTGGTGAAGGTCGGGTGCATCACAGTTAGGGTATTTACCAAGTAGCAATGATCATTTGCCTTGTTTAATTTAGAGGTGCCTGATTTTCTTCAAGCAATCATTTTTGTTGCTTCTATGCATACTAATAGGACTATGCATTCTATGCACTCCTAGGACCAAATTCTGGTCCTGACTTGTGGTAGGTGACTGCCGGGTTGCTGAAGATGGTCATATTGGACCAAGACTTGGGGGTGCCAGAGTTTAGCTCGGTAGCTACTAGGGGTACACCAGAAAAGGGCATTTCATTACATTTAATGATTTATTGAAGATGTCTCGGTACATAGCAACAATAACATTGTGAAATAAGAGTTACTGGGTAGAATGATGTACAGTTCTGTATTAAAGCTGTACTGTACTGGGTACTTAAATGCTTTTTGTTATACAGCACAAGTTTAAAACAGATATTGCAGGCTTTAACATATTGTCTGCACTAATAATAATTCTTACCTACTTGGTGAATGCGTTGATAGCTTCAGCCGAATTTATGATTTAAGCTGATGTACAGAGGTTGTGTATATTTATATATTTTATTACACATCACTTTTGTTAATTTACTCTGATGAAATGCAGCTATACAGTAGACTGTACTTTAATCTAATTTACAAATATTTTGTGTTATTAGTCATAAATTTACAAGATGTTTAAATTGTTGAAGTGACAGTATGGTTTGGGTGTCAACCTGTTGGCAAAAATGGGCTATTATAATAATAACATGTAGTTTAATGGTAGCATAAATGCAAGGATGAGTATTTAGTGGCATTACCATGCCAAACTTAGTATATTGGTGTAACACAAGGTAGTCAGAATATAGTAATTGTTTGGGTAACATTTACAATTTAAGCACACCTCTCCATTGAGCAAGTTTCAAGCTGTAATATATCTCTGGAACAAAGTTACAGTTACAGTACAGTATTTATGAGGATTGTTATGAAGATAACCAACTAGATATACAGTTAATAATTTCTTGCTTACCCTATGTGGCAACTGAAAATAAACTGAATCTATCAGTTCGGTTTGTAGGCTGGGTGTGTTTGCACTACAGTAGTCGGTAATCTGAGTAATTTATTTCCAAACAATATGTTCACCAGCAATCTATTTTTCCTGAGGCTAATACTAAACACACTATTGGACTAGGGCTGATTAAATTAGTAAGGTCAGGTAAAGGCACATGAGAGTTGGTTAGATAAATTAAGTTAGGTACATTAGTTTCTAGTTCCAGTAGTAAACTGATCAAGATAGCTTTATGTTTGTTTATAACATTGTTATCTCGTATCCAAATAGTCCAATGCCCCATAAACCTACTTGCAAATAGCATTCCAGTAAACCCCCAAAATAGGGGGAAAGCTCTTTAACAATTGTATACCTTATAACAGAATTACCTCCAATATATATTTAGAATGGAAATCACTGTTGACAGGTGAATGAGTGGTGCAGCCGAATAAGGAAGGAGGGCTATGGCTTGGACCGGCAGATTAGAGGTGAGGTCAAATTGTTTATTAACATTGTCTATTCATGTTTAAGTAAATGTTGTAAATATTTTTGTTGTTATTAATAAGACTTGCATATAAATGTCAGATGAAGTATGATACAGAAATTTGTGCTTTTCTGAAATACTTATTCTGTTGGTCGGATGCAGTTAGAAGGCTCTCAACTGTAGTAAAACAAGGCATCATGCAGATAAAGTGCCCTCCAATGCTGCTGCCTCGTCCAAGAAAATCCTGCTCAAATTATGGCTAGATCCTGCTCATGGAGCTCTAAATAGGTGATGACTTGAGTTGAGAGCTGAGGGGTTAGCATCTTCACTCTTAGAGATCAGTCAACAAAGTGATGATTCTGGTGCAATCATGATTAGAAGTCACTGATGCAAAACCTCATGGGTTTCTCTCATTATATATGACAAGTCACACGACCTGAGAGGGGTGACAACAAATATGATGCCAAAGCTCTATCGAGCGCTGCCTTGTATGCCCAGAAGTAATTTTTTTATATAAACCCTAGCATCAGCCTCCTTATATAAGCCTCCTTATAAAAATTCAAACAGCCTACCATAAATAAATTGTTACTTTGCAGTACCTCTTGTTAGTTGTGGGTGAGTAAGGTTCAAAGAAATCCAAATAATGTTGCAATATACTGCAGTTCTGTAATGACAGACATCCAGTACTGTATCACTAGGAGAGACAAAATAACATGCTCAAAAAGGAGCTTTTTACATGCTCAAAGTATATTTTCTTTCCAAAAATTACTTTGTTGTAAATACTATTTGGGCCTTTTTTTATAAATTGGTATTTATTATTTTCAGTACAATTAACCAGTTAGATGTGATATTTAACAAAAACTAATTCTGATATATAGTACAGTACATAATTTGTTTAAGCATGAAAGGAAAAATGTAAAGTTTAATACTCTACAGTAGAATCTGAAGCATTAGACTTTGTACATATATATATATATATATATCCTTGGATGTATGGGAGCACATAGGAGTTTGGTGGTGACTTCAAAGGGAAAAAGAGGTCTGCTATGTTGAGGGTTTTGACATGGTGCAGTGACCATCACTGTCCTCAATGTATCTACCAGAGTTCTTCACATACTGCTTGCTTGTAGGAGGGAATATTTAGCCTATAGGCTTAACTATTTTTATATTATATTTTTGCTGCTAAATCATATTGGGTTATATTAATTCACAGGCATCCAGCGTGAAGAAGAAAAGGTGAAGCGCACACTAAAGGAAGCAGTTAAAAAGGGAGACCAGGATGTTTGTAAATTGCTGGCCAAAGAAATAGTTCAGTCACGGAAGGCTGTCACTCGAATTTACACTAGCAAAGCACACCTTAACTCTGTTCAGTCACAGATGAAAGCACAGTTAGGTAAATATGTTGAAGTTTTATACTTGTGGCAACATTTAGATGGCAAAATCATGCATGCAAATAATGGAAAACAAAGCTTCAGTTGAAATAAGGTCACTGTAACATTAAAAGGGTGAAACAGCCTTGTTAAAAGTTGTTTATGCATGCTTGTAGTTATGCTCTTTTATCACACAGCCACTCTCCGTGTTGCCGGTTCTCTACAGCAGTCAACGGAGGTTATGAAGGCCATGCAAGAGTTAGTAAAGCTCCCTGAAATTAGCAAAACCATGCAGGAATTAAGCAAGGAAATGATGAAAGCTGGAATCATTGAGGAGATGCTGGAGGACACGATGGAGACCCTCGAACCCGAGGAGCTGGAAGAAGAGGCTCAGAAGGAGGTAGACAAGGTAAGAGAAGGCTCAAAATTGTAATAAAAGCTAAGGATGAAAAAGTAAATAGGAGAGGTAAAGCCGATTTTGAAGAGGACATATTAAGCACAAAGAATAAGATTGAACAAATATGAAGGCAGGAAACTGCTTTATTTTTGCTTGTTTGAAAGAAAAAGTAATAGTTAAGAAGCACTCAAGTGTTGAAGTTATTCAGCTATTGTAATTGCAAATGTTTATTGGTAATAGATTAAGTATTTTAGAGGTTATGTATTCTAGCTGTTGTATTCTGTTTGTGAGCATTTATTCTCGTTCCAGCTGTTGCATCCTGTTGAGGGTTTTCCTGTCACAGCTGTTGCACTCCATTTGTCTGCTTTGCTTCTGTCTTGGTTCTGCATCCTATTTTTCAGCTTTGCATTTGCCCCAATTACTGTAGCCCATTTTCCATAATTGCTTCTGTTCCAACTACTTTATCCCTTTATCCCATTTGTCAGAATTACTCTTACCCCTGCTATTGTGCCTGTATTTAACTTGGACTAAAAGGTCCATTGTGGTAAACCTTGAGCAACATCAGTCCTTTTAACTTTTTTTTATCTTTTATCTAACTTTTCTGATAATAAATTTCTTAAACCACTCTCTCTTTGCATTTTTTATTATTATTATTTATACTGGTACTGTAGTACAATTGGGTTCGTTCTTGACTCACAATAGAGAATTCCAAGTTCAAACCCCGGGAGGCACATAAATAGTTGGGTGCATTTCCTTTCACCTCGTGTCCCTGTCCACCTAGCAGTAAATAGGTACCCAGGAGTTAGTTAGCTTGTTGTGGGGTTGCATCCTGACCGGGGTAAGTAATTCAACCCTGGGGGGGGGGGGACCTCACTATAAACATAACATGTACTGTATGTATAACCTGGCTTCCGGTTCGAGTCTCCTAGAGCCCAGGTAAATGGAATCGGTGCTTCATCTTGGTCATGATGGAGCCTCAAAAAAGGAGGCCAACCAGTTTTGGAAAGGAAAACAAAATGGGCAAAGTGGGCTTGCCTATGGGAGAGGCACAAGAGATGCTCACCAAAAGCTCTCATTGTAACTCAGCAACCTGTCCTCTTAAAAATAACGTCGCTTTTGGCCATTTGCCCGTATGGCTGAAGGTAGACATAATTTGAAAATTAAAAAAAAATTGAAAATAAATTTGGGATTTTTTTTTTAACAGTAAGTTAAGGGTCCTCTGGTAGGTTAGGTTGGCAGGAAATTCTCATAAAGTTCCAGAACCTCATGAAAACGTTAATTGAAAGTTTCCTCTCCTAACCTTTCTGAGTTGGCCAGAGGACTCAAACAGAAAACGGGACAGTACGTCACTTTTGTGAGTCGATTTCATTTCAAATTACATCCACTTTTGGCCATAGTGCGCATAAGAGCAAAAAGCGACGTTATTTTTAAGAGAACGGGTTGAAGACAGGTGCAGCTAGGCTGAGGGACATCCAACTAGTGATGTGAGGTGAACACCCTGTTGGATTGCTAGAAACCTCAAGCCCAAATATGAACCATGGACATAATCTCAAAGAAAGATGTAAATTCCACAAACTTGTGTACCTCTTGAGTATACAGCTAACTGGCATCTATCACTATGGTGGGAATAGTGTGCATGGACTCCACTCTGTGGCCACAGTAGAGAGTGAATGATTCACTTTGGGCAGACAAACCAAGTGTCAGTGATCAAAGGACCCTCTCCATAAAGCTGTGACCTCATTCATAACCAAGAAGGAAAGAAAAGATGCAAGGGAAGAAAGTAATTCCAGGGACCATTATATAACACTTCATTTCTGTTTTATGTTAATAAACTTAATTGGGCGTTTCTCTGAATGTCACATAAGACTATTATATATTTATCAGGCATTTGTATATTTTGTTAACATTTATTATATTGCTCTGGACTTGTTGCTAATACTGTAAAAACATTCTCAGGTATTATGGGAGATTACCGCTGGGCAACTGGGTAAGGCACCAGCTATGGTAAGTGATGCACTGCCTGCTGAACCTGAAGGGGCGACTGCTCTTGTGTCAGACGAAGAGCCAGAGGAAGATATGGAAGAGATGAGAAATCGCCTTGAAGCTCTCCGCAGCTGAACAAGGGTGGAACTGATCCAATGAAGAATTATCTTCTTTTCTTTATATCAAGGTTTGTTTCATCCTTGAAGCAAATGGATTATTGCCATTTTTGACTAACATATTCATTGCTGGATGCATTACTGTGTTTTGCTTTTAATAGCAAATATACAAGTAAATATTTTAAGATTTTTTTTAATAAAATGTATCTAATAAGAAAGGCAAAACAATGAACTTTAGGACTAAAGGAGTACTATATAAACATACACTTGGTGATTGGCATCACTCACACTTGTCAAACATGAATGTTAAGGAGGAAGTATCAGTTTAGGTGTCCACAAACACTGGCTTTCAAATCATCATTTTTATACATCAAATTCAGATCTGTGATCTGATTAAGTGTGTGCCAAAAATAATTGGGTCTTGCCCAAAATTAATTTATTGTTTTATGGGATTTAGTATAGGAGCTACCTCGCATGTACCATAAGCCTTCTACAGTCCTTTATTCCTTTTTTCTGTCATTAACTCTTGCGAAACCAATATGATAACTTATGTTTTAATTTTGAAATGTGTAAATTCTTTACTTGTATAGTAGGTCTTTCTTCCTGTTCAAAATAAGCAGGTATCCTTCATCACTGAGTATCCATTCTACTATATGTACTGTTTCTACTAGAATGAACTAGTTCCTTGTATAAATAGCTAAAATTTTATATTGTTACTTTGTACAATTATCTACTGTGCTTTTTCGTTGATGTAGGGAAACCCCCCCCCCCCCCCCCCCCCCCGCTTTATTGCTTGGTCTATAGCCTAAATCCCATCACAATCGATCAATCAATAGGTTCTTTAAAAAGATTTAGAAGTTTCATAAGCTATTCAGAGAATATTAAATAATTCTTGAGTAGGAAATTATTTAGTATGATAAGAGCCAGTACCCTATGCTTAAAACAGAGGCTACTACACATGTTAATTACAAAGAATAATGCATGATGGATAATTGTGGTAATGAATATCCGTGAAAGAAAAATGAAATGGGTTACGTGTCTTTAATTTTTTCTTCATAAGGAGTCTTGCTCTCATAATAATGAGTATAAACTGGGAGTCAGATCTCCGTGTATAAATTTGATAATTCGGTATTGTAATTGCCGAGGCTTTAATTCCTGATTTTTAAATTTTGTACGCTCTTTTATAAAAATGATTTATGAATTAACAAAATTAATAGACAAACAAATTTGTCACTGTGAGGCGTTGTAAGACGTCGAGCATTGCATGCGAGTACTCGCCTAGTTGTGCTTGCAGGGGGTTGAGCTTTGGCTCTTCGGTCCTGCAAGAGTGGTTAGTTATGTGAACAGCAGCCACAGCTATATTCAGACTTACATACGCATCATAGGCTCCTTGACTTTTTAAGATGAGGTTCAGTCTCAGGGCCTAGCTGGGTTGGTTGTTATTTTGTTTAAAACAACATCGTGGATGGAGCATGTTTCTACTATTATTCAGTGCCACAGAATAAGTTGTTACTTCTTGCTGGAGATGGTGCCTCCTGAGCAGAGTAGGACAGTTATATTAACCCCTTTGAATGCCTTGAGCTTATATAGGGTCATTGGAGTTTTTTCTGTATTAAATGTCTTTAGTCACATCTGCTTGTATTGTTCTTGCCACTAATTTTTATTTCAAATTCTTGATTTTCTGTATGTAAAATTATCATCTGTGCAATAATCATTCACTTCACTTGGATATTATCCTCATTTTCATCTGTCACTACAACAGATGTTGGAAGTTACTATTGCACAGTAATATACAACACTAATGTGTGCACATGTACGTACTACTTAAATATGTACAGTAATATTATTATTATTATTATTATTAAATTTGGGAGTGAGGCCCAGTGCTTGAACCTACAGGGTATTCAGTGAAATTTCTGCATGCATGTGTATATGCAGAGAGGTGATACATAATTTTATGGCTATTATTTATATAAATATATAAAAGAAGTATTGTAACTAGGAATATTGTACAGGTGCACCTCAAAAATCCAGATTGAATCATTCCAGACCCAATTTGGATTTGTGTGATGCCTGGATTTCCAGAAATTTGCCCTTTTTTGGCCAATTGTCTACAAATTTTTTAAATTCTTATGGAAAGTGATAATAAAAATGTGTTTGCAAATTTAGACACACAAATAATATTTAAATAATGTTTTGTGTGCTTATAAATTATACTTGGAAAAAGTGTAAACTTATTTCTTCACTTACTCCCTTTGTAGCACAGAGGTAACAAAATGCACATACAGCACTGTCATGGTAACTGTCAAACTTGTGCAGTCACCCAGAACTGGCCTTGAACTCTGAATGCCCAAATGCCTATGGTTAACACGAGTCTTTTTAAATCTTACATGGTATTCTAAATCATCCCTATTTGACTCGTGCATTGTGGTCTAATATGGCAAGATCGTCCCTGATAAGCGCAGCTGAAGTCTCTCTTCAATCTCTCTCTTCTTGAGACTACCTATTCACCCCAGGCTACAGTGCTGCATAAATCATTGGTAAACAGCAGCATCTAAAGCTTCATAGCTTTTGAAGATTGCATTGTTTCACATCACAAGCAACACTTAGTGGGGCAGCCAGAGGCTTAGACCCCGCACAGGAATATTCCTGAAAAAAAAATCACTCCACCATTGCTCTTTATTTTATTCACCAACTATATTTGATCTGCTTGCTGTGCTGCTTTTAAAATCAGAAATAACACTACTAATACCACACTTCTGCCAGCCACTTTTCTTCCCAGCAATCATCACGGTTTTCTAATGATTTGGCCTTATTGTCCATGGTAAGAAAGTTCCTCTCATCCTTTTCTGATTTTCCCATTATTCTTACCACACAACATGGTTTCAAATTGCAAATAATAATAATAATAATAATAATTACTGTATACTGGAAGAAACCCCAGTGAAATTGTGTGAATAATTTCAAGAGACACACTCGCTCACAGGGAAAACACACAGTAAGTCCTTGTGCCCTGACAGTAGATTTTTTCCAGCATAGTTGAGGCAGTTGATAGTAGTAAGGATTGTGATGTTGTGTACCTTGACTTTAGCAAAGCTTTTGATACAGTGCCACATGAAAGACTGATTAAAAAAATAGAGGCTCATGGTATTGGGGGTGCTATATTAAGTTGGATTAGGGCATTGGCTATTCCAAGGGAAACAGAGTTAGTATAAATGGGGTTAAGTCAGAGTGAGATAATGTTGTTAGTGGAGTGGCTCAAGGCTCTGTCCTGGGACCTCTGTTGTTTATAATATATATAAATGATTTAGATTCAGGTTTGAGTAGCAACATTTGCAAATTTGCCGATGATACAAAAATCGGTAGGGAAATTAACACGGGAGAAGACTCACTATCATTTCAAGTTGATCTAAATAGGGTTTTGAAATGGTCAAAAGATTGGTAGATGCAGTTTAATGCTGATAAATGTAAAGCTCTGAGGCTCAGTAATGAGAATAGAGTTACAAGATACGAGCTAGATGGTGTTGAGATTGCGAAGTCGGATTGCGGAAGGGATCTGGGAGCTATGATTAGTAAGAATTTAAAACCAAAAAATCAATGCATAAATGTTCGTAATAAGGCAAATAGGACACTGGGATTTATTAATCGAAGTGTTAGTAACAAGACACCTGGTGGTGTTCTTCAGCTATATCTTGCTCTGGTTAGGCCCTATTTAGATTATGCAGTTCAGTTTTGGTTGCCATGCTATAGAATGGATATAAATTCACTTGAACGTGTCCAGCGTAGGATGACTAAGTTAATTCCCCAAATTAGAAATCTTTCATATGAAGAAAGATTAACAAAGCTTAACTTGCATTCACTGGGAAGGCGAAGAGTTGGGGTGACATGATAGAGGTTTACAAGTGGATGAATGGACATAACAAAGGGGATATAAATAGGGTATTAAAAGTATCAACACAAGACAGAACACGAAACAATGGGTATAAATTGGATAAGTTTAGATTTAGGAAAGACTTGGGTAAATACTGGTTCGGTAACAGTGTTGTTGATTTGTGGAACCAATTACCTCGTAAGGTGGTGGAAGTGGGGTCCCTCGATTGTTTCAAGCGTGAGTTGGACATGTTTATGAGTGGGATTGGGTGGTTATAGATAGAAGCTGCCTCGTATGGGCCAATAGGCCTTCTGCAGTTACTTTATTCTTATGTTCTTACATTGTTTAAAGGAATGGTACAATAATTTGATTAAACATTAATAAATTTCTAATTGCTACACTATGGGGCTCAAATGGGTAATGTTATTACATGTCAGGAAATGTTATATAAAATGTACTATACAGTATTTACATTTGGAATGAAGGGTTACAACAGTAAGCCTTCATTCCAGTAAGCCAATAGACTTACAACATGTGTGGGGCAGCTATCCCAGTACGTTTAGCAACAACAGTACTCCCCATGACCAGTTAAAGCTTGGTTTGTACTTAGCTAGCAGACACCTAGGTTTCTGCTGCATGTGGAGCCACATGTGGAATCGTGCAGACAGCATAGTACAGTACAAATAAAAATGGTTTGAAGAGAAAGACTTATCAAAATGATATTAGATTCAGTAAGAAATTATTTGAAATACAGAATAATTATTTGAAGGAATTTCAGTACAGTTTTAATAGAATGCAGTGTATTAGATATTATGACTTTGAGTCATCAGGTAATAACTCTACACTTGGGAAACGTTTTTTGAGAGTGTGTTGTTACTGTAAATAGAGGTTTTATATACAGTAAAAATACAGTGTGTGTATACAGACAATGAGTCACAATAACGTGGCTAAAGTAAGTTGACCAGACAACACACTAAAAGGTGAAGGGACGACAACGTTTCGGTCTGTCCTGGACCATTCTCGACTTGAGAATGGTTCAGGACGGACCGAAACGTTGTCGTCCCTTCACCGTCTAGTGTGTGGTCTGGTCAACAGTGTATATATGTACAGTATATGCAACCCGTTCTCGCAAATTTAATAAGTCAATATTGACTTATTAAATATGTGCATAGGTGACATACTTAACATAATAGATACCCTTAAAAAGATTCATAGAAAACACCGACCTTACCTAACCTACTTAGTATGTTAAGATAAGCATCTTATTGCTTCGTAATTACAATTATTACCTAACCTATAATAGGTATAATAGGTTGTTAAGTAATAATTGTAATTACGAAGCAATAAGATGCTTATCTTAAGATACTAACAAGGTTAGGTAAGGTCGGTGTTTTCTATGAATCTTTTTAAGGGTATCTATTATGTTTAGTATATCACCTATGCACGTAGTTAATAAGTCAATATTGACTTTACGAATTTGCGAGAACGGGTTGGTATATGTATATATACAATATATATATATATATATATATATATATATATATATATATATATATATATATATATATATATATATATATATATATATATACTGCATATATATACAGTATATATATATAATCAACCCCTACAGCAGGGGCACAGAAATGGTTTTTGTTTATTGCATTGAAGGGGTTAACGATGTTTGGGTGACATTCAGCTTTAATTAGTGTATATGAATATGTTGTTTATGGGTGTGTGAAAGTATTTTCAATACTGTACTAACCAAACACTCTCCACCACGCTAATTACGAATCAAACTGGTGGTCTTCGTTAAATATGTACTGTATACAGTACAGTACAATATATATAAAGTTGTATGGCTGTATTTGGATTTTTAAATACCAGCATCAATGGGTACTTTATTTGTGTTCGACTAGGATATTATCCTTGTGAATAGCAAATGACTTTTTACATTAAATGTTGAAGTGCATAAGGCAGTGAATGAGTATTGAATCGTATAATTAATTAATTTGTATTGCCATTCTGTACAACATGAATGGGAAGTTTCATTAATCCTGTAAGCTTCTACTGTTCAGATTTACAATTTAGAAGGTGCCTTTAATTTGTTGAGAAACAAGTCATTGCCTTCTATTTGGCTCAAAGTTTCTTTGAACTTTAAAAATTTAAATGTTTTTATGTCCAGAATAAACCATCAGTTCTATCATGTTTGATAGAAATTTATGTAGTATCCTGAAATTACACTTAAGTGTTTTTCAGCATTTTCATATTAGATTATCACATGCATAATAAATGGCTAACATTATAAAGTGAAATTAAAGGTATCTGAGTATCATAAGCTCCATTAACAGTAATATATCACTCTAGTATAATTGTTATGCTGTAGGTGGCTAATTTAAATTATGTAAGCTTAGCCCAGTGGTTAGGCAGAGATATATTATAAGATTATCATTCATAGGGCGCAGAGCTGGTTACACAAGTTTGGTTGCAGTCCAAGATTAAACTGACCATTTCTCTCCGTGGGACTGCCACAAAATTCTGGGCCTGTAATGCCAAGGATTTGAGTTAGTATATACCGATTTTGCCTTGGTGTTATTTTGGATAACTGTGAGATAACATTATGCCTTTAGTTTCTTACATCATAATTCTTGTTCTTCACTCACTTGTCTGAAGAGTAGTTTTGTAGTTTAAATGTTTGTATAAATGAATATCCTGGTAATTTATCACCATGAAAAGATTAATGTACTCACAAAATACTATACAGTTTAGATATAGACTTTCAAAACTGACTGAAGACATGTAGTGTGTACAAAACAAGGGTTGGTAACTTATTTTTGAATGAGCCAGATAAGAATATGTTCCCCTGGTGGCACATCATGAATTTTAAACTAGATGAGGGAAAAGGAAATCCCTCAGTAAAAAGCTTACATTTTAACTATTAATGAACTTACTGCATAGCTAATGTGTTTTTCTCTCCAATTCTGCACTTTTTGTTAATGCTAAACTTTGTTTCCAAATTTCTCTTCAATTTTATTCTTTCTTATTTGGCCAGTCAAGTCTCTGTATTTCTGATATTTTGTCTCATAGTGATACTTAACATTTGAATTCTTTATTAACAGATACAGTTTCATGAGAAAATACACATACAGTACAGTACTAGTTTGCCACAATGTTGCAAGAAGAAATGCTTCTCTCTCTCTCTCTCTCTCTCTCCACATTTCCTGGAACATTAATCTTGAAATTTGCTGAAAAAAATTAGTTACACTGTATATAACAGTTATATTTATTTAGAATTTGTTGAAGGCAATGGCAGGCTGGACAGATTAGATCAGCGGACCAGACCAGACCTGCGGTTCATGTGTTGCAGACCCGGGGTGTAAAACATACTTGTGCTTGGATAACACGGGAATTGTAAAAGGGTAATTGACAGGAATTTTGTTTGAATTTCCATGGTTTCAAATTCTGTTGGTAATTGTGTGCCCATGTCAGGTCCTCCTGTATGTAAAAATAAATTTATACAAGTCCATTTTGGCATCGTGTTACGCTAAGATCTTACTGTGATTATGTGCAGGCGAGGAGTCACAATAACGTGGTTGAAGTAGTTTGACCAGACCACACACTAGAAGCTGAAGGGACGACGACGTTTCAGTCCGTCCTGGACCATTCTCAAGTCGACAATCGATTTGTTGTCTGGTCAAATTACTGTGATCATCCTGGTCATGGAGGTGTTTATAACTACTGTACCTATTTATTAGAAACTGCATCACTGAACTTGCCTTAAATCATGTGCATACAGTCTTGGATTTAATTTAGAGTCCATTCAAATGAGTATCATTTCATTATGATTACAAATTATAAATCTTTCATAGACAGTGACTTTTTTACTTTTTACTACAGGTAAGGAAAGATGGTGCATTTTTTCTAAATTGATCTCTTCTCGAGCACATCACATGGCCATATTTTCTTAAGTGTTTGTGCCCAAGTGATTTAATGGTTGTGTATTTTCAGGACTTCTTGAAGTTGTCAGTAGTAAACTGTGAAGATTTATATTACCTAAGGTGAGCAATACCTTGGTACATAATTAAAGGTACATGTACAGTATTAAGTTATATTCTCCTGAGCCCCTCCACTGTAACATCCTGTCCAGCAGCACTCTCTCCTGCAAGACTTTTTTTTTTTTTTTAATTACAAAATTCAACAAATAATTTGTTCTAAGTATAGAGTTATGGTGAGTTTGTTGGAGTGGAAGCCTTTCTCTTATACAAACTGTATTGTTGTACTGTACAGTACTTTGATACACACCATCTCATTGATCATTCAGGTTTTCAAGTTAACCAAATTTTGTTTGCCTCAATCCATTTAAATCAGATGTCATTAGATACATTTCTTAGTGAATTCAATTTCTAGGTATCTAAGACTGTCCTTTTGCTCTTTTATTGGCATCTTCAATATATAAATACGTTGCTTTTACCTTTGATTTGGCTGGAAGAGTTGTATATGTCACCACTACCTTGTTTTCTATCGATTCCGTGTTTAATAATTGCCCTGTAGTCACTTCCATCATACACTATGCTATTCAGTCCCCCATCCCATGCCGTTTGTTGCATCTCTTTCCTGATTACTTGGTAAACTTACCGAAGAGTAATTATCAAAACATGACACCAAGCCTAGATTACTCTGGAAGGATTTATTGCCCATTATGTGCGCATTATTACAATGTAATGACCAGTGTGTCTGTCTTGTGTTGGTTTAGACTCTGTAATTGTTAGAATATTTCGTCCAGATTTTTTATGATTTTAAAGACTATAGTCAAAATGTTTACATCATTCTGTAATTTTTCAAATTTTTAATTTTCAAGCTTTTTTTTATTATTTTAAAATTTTCACAATCTGAAAGATATAAACCAGCATTCCTCGACTGGAGTTCTGCAAGCAGTTTTTAAATTGTCGATGTTTATTTTGTGTGTACAAATATGGTTGACTTTTGCGATACATAAATATATATATATATTATACTGTACAATCATTTCTGGGGAAGCCCCCTTGGTGGCTCCGTGTAGCTATCTCACTGAGATTGCTCCAATTTTCCAGTCACATCGGTTGCACGAATGCATTTGGCTTACCAGGGACCAGAACCGATGTAGTTGGTCTCTGGTAAGGCTAAATGAAATTGTGTAACTGTTGTGCCTGGTAGATTGGAGTGAGATAGCTATATGGAGCCACCAGGGAGCTCAACCAGAAAGAGAGATTTTTCATTACATTCAATGCCGAAGGTTTATCCTCGACATGAAAAATTTTTCACAGAGTTCCATAAGGATAAAAAGTTAGAGAAATGCTAGTACAGTATAAGCCATATATAATTCACACTCTAGGATCAACACAAATGAAAATTGGCAGCACAAACTTTACTGACTCAATATGTGCAAGAATGTATATTTTTTAATCAGTACTGTACAGTATAAATGGATTGCAACCTACTTTAATACTGTAAACCTCAGGTTTACAGCAATAAAGCACTATTATCAAACTATTTCCAATTTCTATAACAAAAGTAATTAATTCTTAATTTGCTAGCTTACATTTTAGTTTTCTATCAGTTACAGTATTTAAAAATTTGTAAAAGAAAATATTTTTTATACGACCCAAGACAAAAATACAATACATCTCGAAAGTAATTATATATACAGGATCAAATTTCTGAAAATTAATAACGGTTTTCTGTTTAATTCTTACTAAAAAAAAATTCTTGGTTTACCATTTATGGATATAATTCAAACACTATTGCACCATACAAGTAAATTTAAACTGGAAAACTACCAATTTTAATTTTCAAATTGTTTAGTTTCTCATGAGGTTAAATTTTGGCTAAAACAAATATTTGATATACTGTGTATCTTACGTGATCATTTAAAAAATACTCCACCATAAAGAGGAAAAACATTTAAAATTTCAAGTGTATTACAGTACACACGTGTTACTCTGACCACCGTGTATTCAGAAAACATACAAAAATATAAATTATTTATTCCACACGAATGTCAGTCGTGTAATGAAACATAGGAAACTGATATAAAATACAACAAACATAATTACAGGTACAATAATATTACAGTACAGTACTTGTACTGTTAGTAAACAAATAAAAGTAAATAAGGAAATACACATTCACAGCTTGCACACAAACAATTCACACTCTCGGAGAGTCCAAAACTTGTGTGTAATATCGCTTTTTGCATTATACAAAGTGGCAGCTTGAGGGTAGGGTACAGGCCAATTCATTTAACAGAACAGGCATACAGAGCATTACCTCATTAAACAAATAACTTTAAAAGTTGTAAATTGCACCAAAAATATTCACTATTTGACTTTTCATTCTTAATCTAATCTAGTTTAGTGACTAGATATACCCTCTCTCCCTCTCTCTTTCCTTTGATCTCAAGTGTTTTAAACTCCTGAAAACCAATTGCACTTTAAATATAGACTGAACCAATAATTTCAAGAATTATCAACAAATGCCAGAGAGCAATTCCTAGATCTATCACTGTAGTGATCATTTTGGTATACAGTACTGTACTTGCATCTTCTACCCGATCACCATTTCCCAATGTTATTGTAACTCCTTCCCCTAGCCAAGGTTTCTATCCCTCTCGGTAAGTCTGAGAAAACAATGTTGATAACATTGAGAGGAGGGTTCCAAGAGTTGTGGCTCATCCCCCACAAGTACAAGACAAGCCAAGTACATTAAATATTATTGAAGCATGTTTTGCCCACTGGAATAACTACTACTACTACTACTTCTCTGACTTCACAACCACCACTCACTAACAACAACTAGATGCACTGATGATGCATGTGTAAAGGACACACTTATTACATAAGGTATAACTATTTAAAAAAAATACTCGGATTTCTTATAAATTATTACATTACAAAAGTGCATAAATTTTATAAATATTAAAAAATAATTCAAATTCCAGTTGCATTAAACAAAGAAACACTTCACCAAAATTTCATTAAATGAGTAATGTCTTATCATTTAGTATTTTTGTTACATCTATTATGACAATTTTCAGACCAGACTCGGACACAAACCTGAACAAAGTTTCATCCCAATGTGAGCAGATCCTTAACAAAATCTACACATCAAAATCTGAATCAAATACAAACTTGTTAAACATTGGTCCAATCAGTCAGCTAAAATGCTGTACTGCAATTGTTGCTCCTTTAGTTCCCACAGTAGATTTTAAGGAGACATCCCTTCATCTATGACTGTTTCACCACTAGTACTCGAGGCAGAGAGCTCCTCAAGCCTCCTCATCTTATTACGATACTTCTCTGCAATCCAACAGAAGAGAGAGAGTTGATATTCCAGGTCTTTTGATGTTTCCTCGTATTCTTGTTTAAGACCAGTGGCTAGGGCTTTCGACTTGGTCTGCTCCTGCAAAAGCTGCTCGTAAAAATTTTCAGACACTCGCTTTTCTGTTTCTAAGGCAGTCTGTAGATTTTTGTTGCTCTCCAAGTGTTCATTCACTAGAGAAGATTCAGTCTGACATTCTTGATTCACAAGAATTTGATTTTTATTGAAATTTCTCTTTTCATAACTTTTCTCTCGTCTTACTATTTGCAGCTGCTTCTGGAGGCTTGTGATCTTTGATTTTTCTTCCAAGAGTTCACGATTGACCAGTGCAGTTTTCTTCTTCTCCTCCTTAATTATATTGTTAAGCTTACAAACTGCATCAAGTTCTTGTCTTAAGTTCAGCGCCTTGCCAGGTGGTAAAGAAATCTTCAGCTCCTTCCGTATCAAAGACCTTGTTTCCTTAATGCTCTCGAGTTGGTTTGTAATTCCTGTATTCACTTTAACTACCTCATCTAGATCTTTGTTTACAAAATCTAACTTCTCTGTCCAGTAAGTGTCCTTTTCTGATAATATTTTTAAATGCTTTTGTACACTTAGTTGGATTTCTGCTCCCAACTGTTCTTTATCTTTTTTAAGCAAGAGTATTTCCTGCTCCTTGGAGGCTAAAGTATCATCTGCTTGCTTTCTCATCAGTTCTGATTCATTTCTCTCTGATATCATAGTTTCTTGAAGATTTCTGAACATCAATTCTTTCTGCTGCTTTTCCTGATCATGCTCACTTAATATTTGTGTCTGTTGTTGGAGAGCCTCCTCAAGCTTCTGTTTTTCTATGAGAACAGCTTTTACATTGGCCTCTTCCCTTTCCATTGCTTTTTGTATGCTACTTAACTCCTCTTGCACTCGCAAAAGTTCTGTCGTTTTCTCAGCTAAGGCGATTTCCATAATCTCTCCTTTCTCCTGCAATATATTTATATCCAACTCTCTTTTCTTCAATATTTCCTCAATATTACCCTTTTCTTCCATAATTGTATTGAGTTGTGCCTTGCTCTCCATCAATTTATTCTTAGACTGAATATTTTCTTCTTCTAAGGTCTTTAATTTCATGTTTTTTTGTTGCAAAGTGGCTTCCAACTGGCCCATTTCTTGCATTTGATTGTTTTTAATTTCTTTGATATCTTTTATCAACACATCTTTCTCACATCTTAAAATTTCCATTTGACTGTTCTTTTTATTTATATCCTCCTTCATTTGACCAATGATGCTAAGCAAGTCCTCTTTATCCTTCACACTCTCTTCAAGTTTTTCATTCTGTTTCTGCAGTTCACTAATATTCACCTCTTTAAGAGTAATGACACTTTTCAGCTTTTCAACTATCATTTCATGTTCTTCTGTGTCTTGTTTTATGGTTAATTGCAGCTTGGCCATCTCTGCATTAGCTACCTCTAAAGCATCATCATTCTGATGGATAAGATCACTGAGGTTATCCTTAGCTCTCTTTGTTTCCTCAAGCTCAGTCTGAAAATGTTCCAAGAGAGAGTAGATCCTCGTTCTGTCATTCTCTATTATGGCAAGAGCTGTATCACTATTTCGTAACTGGATCTCAAAGTTCAGGATTTCTTTCACAAGTTCAGCCATGATTCTCTCTCTTTGACTAGCTTCTCCCTCTAATTTAAGCTTATCTTCATATGCCTTTGTAATAGCTTCATAATTTTTTACTTTGATATGGTCTAAAGCTGCCTTTAGCTTCAGTACTTCTGGTATGTTTACTTCTTGCTTCTTTGAATGAGAAAGTGGATAACTATGTCCTTCCGGTTGAAGTTTAATACGTTTATAATCCATATACATTAACCTCCTCTTCTTATCTTGTTCTAATGCTGATGTGGCACATGTCTCTCTTACAGTACTGGTACAATTCTCAGTATTAGGTCTTGGATAAAATTCAGTTCTATTTTTCTTATGTATATCAGTCAAAAAATTTTCTCTGGATAAAAGTCGTCTTTTCTTTTGCAGGTTTGCAAACTTACTTGCTTGTGACTGGTCATGTTTAAGAGCTTCTGGCCCTTCCACTTCATTACACTTCCTCTTTATGCCGAGTTCATGACCCTCAGAATCACACGATTCAGATGAGCATTGTTCTACACTATCTTGGTTATAGTTGTTCACCTTATGTCTCACACGGTACTCGGAAAGCGTTATTTTCATTCGCTGTAAGTTTCTAATTTCTTCCCTGTTGCCACAATTATTTCCCTTCTTGTTGGGACTTGTTTCTCTGGCTATCTTGGCACTAGGATTACAAACCACTATCCCTGTTGCTCCTGTCCTTTGCTTTGAGGTAGAAGGATGTATATCTGTAGGTTCTTGTTTAACTAATACATCAGCATCGCCCTTGATCTCCTTGAATTTCTGGTTTACTGACAAATTTGAGGGTTCTAGTTTTATTTGTTCTCCTGGCTCCTGTGATATCTCTTGTGAAGCATCTTGGATTGATGAAATGTGACCAACTTTCAGGGAAACTGACCCCTCAGGTTCACCTGGTTGCTCAAGTTTTCTTTCCACTGATTTTAGTCTTGAAGCAATTTCTTCCTGGCTGATACCCACACTTGTGTTTGTAGTGCTACAACGACGAAGTAAACACACCAGTATGCTATTTTTATATGTTAAATGATTCTTAAGTATATTGACAAAGTCCTCCTGAAGTTTGAGTCGTTCTTCTAGCTGTCCATTCATTTGCTCTCGAGATATAATACAACGTTTTAATTCCGATACGCGTATCATTAGTTCCAGTATATTCTGTTTGTCGGTGGATACACTGTCCTCCATTAGATGTTTGGTTAAATACAAAACTTCTTGTTCCAATTCTTTTATTCTTTCTGTGGCTACATTTAGCTGCTTAACTTTCTTCTTTAAAATCTGGTAATGATCTGCGGAAATTTTATAATACTCATCTTTAATAACATTCTTACTGGCTATCTTGTCTTTAGCATGGGTTTGTGACAATTCCCTTTCTTGATACTTTTGCTGAGTTTCAGTACTGTATGAGCTGGCAACCGAAGAACTACTAGTGGGGCTTGCGATCTCCAATTTCCCACAAGTGTTTTTGTAACAATTCAACTGTTCTTTGAGACTATGAATATTATTTTCCTTATCCTTTACTGCTTTTTGCAGTGTGATAAGATCTCTTTGGATCTCATTGATTCTGCCATTTTTTTCTTCTAAAATAGTAAAGGAGGAAGCAAGTCTTTCTTCCAATTCCCTTATCTGTGCACTTTGTTCTGCGTTGAGATTTCTTATATAGTCTTCTTTTTGACTCAGGGCTTTTTTACATTTATCAAGTTCTTGATTTAGCCTTACTGCATTAGCTTCTTTTTGCTGTACATCATTCTCCATCTGACTACAGAATACCTGATGGTGATGGATTTGAGACTCCTTCTGCAGTATTGTGTGTTGTGCAACTTCCAGATCTCGTTGAAGTTTGTTGTTAAGAGATTCGTCTACCACAGCAGCATTTCTCATTTGAATCAACTTTTCATTCAGTTGGCATATCGTGAAATCACGTTCACTTAATGTCTCCTGCGACTTTCCAAGCTGTTCTTCCAGCTGCTTCACATACTTGACATCGCCCCATTTATCCATGCTCTGCAGTTGTTCTTGTTGATTATGTATAATAAATTCACATTCTTTCACTTTGTTCTCAGCCATCTTTACTTCACTTTCAAGCTGCTTAATACAAGCTTCTCTTTGGACTGCTTCATGTTCAATCTTAGACTTGACTAGAACTTGTTGGTTAATAATGATGTCTCGTAATTTGAACATGTTCTGACAGCAACTTAAAGTCCCAAGAAGTTGATTTATTTTGAACTCTTTCTGTAAAACTAATTGTCGTAGAGCAGCTATGATTTCATGTGGCTGCTCGAGAATTACTTTCCTCTCTTCAGTTTCAGTCTTTCTATGGTCACTGCTGAGGCCCTCGTTCTTTATCTCGGGCTGAGCTATCTTGCGTTCTTCCTTCAATTCATCATCAAATTTGACTGAATCACATTGTTCCGAGATCTCCCTCCTGCCTTTAATATCATTCTCTACCTTTTCTTGCCGCCTCCTTAATTCTTCATCCTTATTTTTAAGTTCTAGCTCCAACCTTTTGATTTCATCTCTCATTACATTCATCAAGTTTTCTTGGGTGTCATATTCCTCCTGACACTTACCAAGGGCTAAAGATTCATTCTCATTGTCATTATCTGCTGACTGCTCATTTTTTTCTTTACTACATACAGCAGAAATGTTTGTGTTAAGGTGGCTATTTTCTTTCCCAAAACATTGGTCTGTTAATTTGTCTTTGTCTTCTTTTGAAGGGTGAATGTGTACAGCAAGTTCTTCAATTCTATCCAAGCTATCTTCAACATCTATCTCAGAATCGCTTACATAATCTTGACCAATATTTTGTTTCTCTTGCTCATTTGTAACAAGAACACTTGGCAACATTGTGTCACTCTGAATACCACTGTGTTTTTTGTGCATGAAATTGAGATTGCCTATTTCTTCATCTTTAGTGCGGAGACCAATACCAGCTCCACGTTTACATCCAGTATGCACATCATCGGAATCTTGCTCCAGAAGTAAGTAATTAGCTCCAACTGTGCTACCCTCTACTACTGGCACTGAATCAGTATTTTCTTCCTTAACAGGGCAACACTCAGGATTACTTTTACTTTTAGAAATGGTCTTGCTACTGTAACATTCCGTTTTCAAAAGTTCTTCATCATTATTGCATTCAGTCTCCACATTAACATGGTCATCATTTCCCTTCAATTCCAATGGTAAATTAAAATCCTGTTCAAATCCTAAATGTGCATTATGAGAACGAAGATCCCTTTCTTGAGGTATACACTCCCGATCACCCTCGTTTACAGGTATGACGTTGGTAACACTTTCAGTTCTCGCTGTTAAAAGTGGATTAAGATCACCTTCCATTATCCCAGGTAACTGAGCACAACCGTCTTTATCCGTACAGAAACTTACTCTCTCAGTTATATGTTCTGGTAGAATTACTTGTGCTTGTGAAGTTTTATATTTTCCCCCCAAGTGCCTGTCCTCCATACCATAACTATTCAAATTGGCTGATCCATACTCAGGAACCATGCAGTATTCAATTGTATTGTTAATTACACCATTATTATTATTATTATTATTATTATATATATCATGACCTTCACCAGAGATCATGGGGCTTGAAGTTTCACTCTCTACTGCTGCAGGGAGTATATCTCTGTCTTCTCCAGGGATCATGGGGCTTGAAGTTTCACTCTCTACTGCTGCAGGAAGTACATCTCTGTCTTCTCCAGGGATCATGGGGCTTGAAGTTTTACTCTCTACTGCTGCAGGGAGTATATCTCTGTCTTCTCCAGGGATCATGGGGCTTGAAGTTTCACTCTCTACTGCTGCAGGGAGTACATCTTTGTCTTCTCCAGAGATCATTGTGTTTGAAGTTTCACTTTCTATTGCTGCGGGGAGTATATCTGGACATTCCATGGATATACCAGACTGACTCGAATCATGTTCTTTCACAAATTCAATACATGGAAGCATTAGGTTTTTGTCTTTAATAATGTTGGCAGAAGCATCATTTTCACTTAATTTCTCAAGTTCTGTAGAAACCTCAAACTTACCCAAGGGTGATGTTACGTTCGCTTGTTCATTTCTATTCAGATGTAAATAGTCTACTTTTGGGCAAGGGTTAAAGTGACTCTGTTTGCTTGCAATTTCTTTGCTGTCTTTTGACTCAATGACAAAATGACTGCTTCTCAAAACCCGGCCTATCCTACCTCCAATCATGTTACTTTCATTAATACCTGTACCAAGTTTGTTACCACCCTCATTATCATCTGTTACATTTGGCCTTAAGCTTATACTACATTTCTCATTGTCACTGATAACAGGAACAGTTTGCAAAGGTGCTATGTTGGCCAATGCATACCTATTTAAAGCACTCTCTCCTAAAAGGGAATTAAAGGACAAAGTAATTTTTTGTTTTTCTTTTCCAAGACTACTGTCATTAAGTGCATTTTCCTTTAATCTCTTTGAATATCTTAATAGTTCATCTCCCTCTTCATCAGAATCCAGTTCAATTAATTTTGGCTTTACCCTATACAATCCCCATTTATTATCCTTTTCCTGTATTTCCGAGGAAATTGGAGGGAAATCTTGCATGAAACCATCTGCGACAAGCTGCCCACCAGTGCCACTATTCTCCACTATGCAACTATGAATGAGTGGACTTATCCCTTTGTTATTTAATGCAACACCACTATTTTTAATTTCGAGTTCTCCTGACAGAACCTCTCTGGCAACTATCGATTCCTTGTCTTTGGTGTGGTTTTCGCCGTCTCTGGCATTGTTTGCACAGTCTCGGAAACTTTGTACATTGTTCCTTAAATGGCTTGAACTGCCATGGGTATCATTTACAGTCTCATGGGAATGATTTACATTGAACTTGGAATGGCTTGTGCTGCCTTCACACTGTTCTGTATTGTTGGAATGTTTAACAGTCTCTATGGAATGGTTTACGTTGCCTTCAGGACAACATACTCTACTTGTGGATAAAAAGGAGCTACATTTCGTCTTAAGGTGGTCATCAATACTTCTTGAGCCCTCCACTGATGCAGCTTGTATGACGCTTGAAAATACTTCTCTGGCGTTATTTTTATAAAACCCAAGTTGTTCAGCATTTTTTTCCAAACTACCATTGCTTGCCCCAAGCATTCTAATGTCACTTGCCTCCTGAATTGTTCTTTCTGAATCTATTTCAACTTTTGCAGCAATATTCTTTTTTCTGTACATTGTGTCTGAACTTTCCAAACTTTGTGCAAGATCTCTTATTAACTCACTTTCTATGCTGTCTGGTTTCATTTCTGTCCTAGAGTCAATGTCCAGTTTCCCACTGTCAATTTCTTTTGTCTTTTCTTCACTCGACACAATCTTGTTATACTCGCATATAATTTCATTCTGTTGAAAATCAGTCTTAGTTAGCTCATTATCTGTCTCTATACTTCTCACATCAGATTCCATGAAGTTTCTTTCCTTATTTTCTAGTTCTATATTTGTTGCAACAGATACCAAGAGGTTTCTTTCCTCATTTTCTGTCCCTATACTTTTCACTTCAGCTTCCATGGGGTCCCTTTCCTCATTGTTCTCATGCATTACGTTCATCGTCATTTCAACTTGCCGTAACCGAGTACCGATTGTGGCTTCGAGCTCTGCTGTCGTTTTTACTTCAGTTTCCATTGCCGAAGTTTCCTCTATTCCTTGAAGTTCATAACTTGCCCCACTTCCATGTGACTCACCCAAAGTCCTACTTCCTTCAGAAGTTAATTCCTTAGTTGTTATTTCACTCTGTTTACATACTTTGGCAGCACGTTTCCTACTCCTAGACTTATCCTTTGTTTTAACCTTCTTTGACATGTGAGTCTCAGGTAACCAGTTCTGATCTCTCTGCATCACTTTTCTCTCATTTTTCTTCAGCAAATTCCTTCCAATTCCTGACAACTTGATTTTCATTCTGACCTTTTTGTGTTCTTTAGAAATATCTCCTGAAGACTTCTGATGGGATTTTACCAGCCCCTGACTTTTCCTAGGAGCTTCCTTGACCCCATCACAACTTTGCAACATACAAGTTTGATTCTTCTGGGGGGAATTTCGAGAGGACCGAAGAACGGCTGATCTAGATCTAGATGTAGGCTTCATATCGTTCTAGAAAAAATAATAATGGATTCAAAATAAGAAAAGAAAACAAATAATAATGCAAGATTATTCAAAGCAGACAAAGAATAAGTGATCAAATACTGTACAATGCAACCTTTAAAAGAATGAATGATATAGTTCCAGACACCTGTCCAAGTTTGCCTAGCTTTCTGGACTTCAAAATATATTTATTTTGTATTTTTAACTGAGGAAACTGTCTCAATACTTTCTCATTCTTGGGTAAAATAGATACATCGTGTCATTTTCATTTCACTGTGCACTGACGAGGAAAGAAGGTGGGGGAACATCGTTACCTACACCTGAGTGTGGGCGGGCATCTTGTAAAAATTGGAATGGGGATACCAGCTGGTGCCTTCCAAACTCTGAGGATGTTGTTCTTCAAGATTCACTACCTGGAACAAAAAGTTCCAAGTAGCATGGGCTACGGTGAGCCCGCAGTTTGACTCTGAGGAAGTCTAGTAAAACATCTGGTTGAGGTATTTTAAAGCCCACCATGGTTCAGTGGTAGTGTGCATGTGCCTGGGGTAGTCTTTGGGCATGAATTCTGTCCCACAATATTGCCTAGATATTGTCTCATAGACTTGTTGGAAACATCTCAATTAACTAGCACATAGGAAAATGCATATCCACAACATGTCCACACTGTGTTGTAAGACTTTGCCAGTCACAGATAAAAAAAAAAAAGTCATATACTACTAACTGTACTGTATCATTTTGGTTTGGTTTTCCCAGTTATGGACAAGAAGCCCATTAGGATTATTGAGATCACCATAGGCCAATTACTGACCTTTTCCAGGATGCAACCCCCATAACACTTGTCAAACCTCTGTGTACCTATTTACTGCTAGGTAAAGAGAGGCATTAAGTGAAGAGGAACATTACCCAAGTACTTTTTTCCCTGTGACAGGAATTGAACCGCAGACCTATCAGCTGCGACCCAACTGTGGTTACCAAGGGGGAACCAACGGCTGAGTGGACAGCGCTTGGGATTCGTAGTCCTAAGGTTCCGGGTTCAATCCCTGGCAGAGGCAGAAACTACTGGCCAGTTTCTTTCACCCTCATGCCCCCTGTTCACCTAGCAGTAAATAGGTACCTGGGAGTTAAGACAGCTACTACGGACTGCTTCCTGGGGATGTGTAACAAAGAGGAGGCCTTGGCGAGGACCGGACCATGGGGACACTAAGCCCCGAAATCATCTCAAGATAACCTCAAGATGACCATTATGCCACAGAACCCTGTGGTGCAAACTGTCACACTTTCTTGTTTTTTTTTATATGCCTTGAAGATGATGCTCCTGTATCCTAGTCCCTCCCACACACTGCAACACTTGATTTAGCACATAAAATAGTAAGCTATGATGATTACATATAAATGATTATAGTCAGTAGTTTTGTAAGTTGAACTAAAATGTATTGCGGTACTCAAACAATAAATCTAAACAAAAGAAACAAAATTACAAAAGTATGAGTTAAAAATGTGATTAAAAAATTTGATTATATGAAGATATTTAGTTACAGCATTATAGATAAGTTACAAAGTACAGTACATTGTGTCAACATTATAATTTGATAATATGGCTTGTTATAAAAGTACAATACTGTACTACTAAACTGAGTTAACAGAAGGAAACACAGCAACGAAGTTAAACAAGGGACGAATGACAAACTGGGTGAGGTTGATACCGATGGCACCAAGCTAATCACACATTAGACTTGAGAACACAATCGACTTGAGAATGGTCCAGGACGGACTGAAACGTTGTCGTCCCTTTACTTTCTAGTGTGTGGTTTGGTCAACATATTTCAGTCATGTTATTGTGACTCCTCATCTGCATTAGAATTCTGTATATAAAGCAATAACTACCCACAAAGCCTGCAGGAAGTATAGGATGTCAGTTTGGAGACTTACCACAGAGAGCCAAACACAATCCATGACGGGGTTTGCGAACACACTTCACCGGCTGCTGTGAAGACACAGCATGGCTGTTTCCTGAAATAAACCATATTGAGTCAAAAATAAAATGGTTTAATTTTATTCCAACAAATTTTGGGTACAATATTACGCAGACTTCTTGTTCCTCGTTAACTTGAATTCATAAAAAAATTCTGCATTATTACATTGTCTACTTTTATTTTTAGATATATATACAGTATTGTACTGAACCTAAACTCATTAACTAGATAAACAAACAGAATAAATAGAAAGCAATCTGATGAGCTCTTTTTATTCACAATCTTCTGTGATGTCTGCTTATGTTTCTGTCTATGAAATCATTAAATTGGTTTATTCTGCTCTTAACCAAAAATTTATATACAGTAGATGAATCCTTATTATAAGCATTTCACTTTGAGAATGGTGAAAAAAAATATATTCCTAAAACCTGGTGAAGTACTATCACGATGTTCATTTACTGTTCAACCTTATCAAGTTAATTTAAAACAAAACTAACTTGTGCTGAAGTTTCCCAAAAATGCATAGCATGGGCTAGCATAATTACTGGGCGAGTAAATATGTAATTAATTGATTAATTATGTATTTACCTAATAGCCTCATCAGCAGGAATAAGCAGCAAGTAGCTTAATTTGTGGAAAGTCCCCCATTCTATCTTGACCTTTTAATAGCTTCAGTGAGAAAGTTGCCACATGAAGATTTGTTACCCCTGTCACCCATACCTTGGTTATCTTGAGGTGCTTTTGGGGCTTAGTGTCCCCGTGGCCCGGTCGTCGACCAGGCCTCCTGGTTGCTGGACTGATCAACCATTGGTGAAAATTCATCTGTTATCAGTTTCCTTAAATCTGTCAAACCTCAATGTCCTGGGCTCAAATCTACCAATAATTACTACTTTTATTTTGATTTGTAATTTTTATGCAATTGTGATTGTCAGCCTAAGTAGCAGACATGATGGTCAGAGGGGAATGTGCCCCCTTTGAACCTCCATCATGCCACCAAAATGCTTTCTGTGTAGCAGGACACATGCTCTTTAGTCCCGTCGCTCCCCTTCATACTAACAACAACATAATGCTTTAAATTTAATAATCTAAAAAGCAAATGGCCAACTGCATAAGCATTTTAAGATACAGTACATTCAAATAATAAGCAAATTGAGATCAGTAAGGTAATCAAAAATACAGTAATGACTAATATAATACAATACTGTAAATAAAAATAGACCCCTATACTGTACAGTATAATATTTTTATGATCATGCTAGTAAAATCATTAAATTCAGCCTAGTGATGGTTGAGTTGAATAGCTCCATGATACCCCTCTCCAGGTAAACTATAATCTCAACTCTTAATAAATTTATTGTTCACTAGAGGCACCCTGCACTATATTACATATATTAAACTGGATTGCATGACAGGCCTAGCTATAAAACTTCCACTGAGTGGTATTCTCATCAAATCGTGCTCGGTAACTATTGTGACCGGTCAATAACACATATAGCAGTTGTTTTTATGCTTGAATTTCACAAGCTTAATGCCCTGAGCTAATTAGAAATTTAATTACTTCTTACCACATTATGTCCTGTAGGTAACAATGGAAAGGTCTACATAACACACACACAACTGACTCCATACACAGTTTCAAATGTAGATATGATAAGAGCCCAGTAGGCTCAGGAACCTGTACACCAGTTGATTGACAGTTGAGAGGCGGGACCAAAGAACCAGTGCTCAACCCCCACATGCACAACTAGGTGAGTACATAAAAAGAATTACATCTGCAGCATACACAAGGCTGGCTAACATCAGAACAGCCTTCAGGAACCTGTGTAAGGAATCATTCAGAACCTTGTATACTGCGTATGTAAGATCAATCCTGAAGTATGCGGCCCCAGCATGGAGCCCGTACCTTGTCAAGCACAAGACGAAGTTGGAAAAAGTTCAGACTAGGCTAGTCCCAGAACTAAGAGGCATGAGTTACAAAGAAAGTCTGCGGGAAATGCACCTCATGACACTGGAAGACAGAAGAGTAAGGGGAGACATGACCACTACCTACAAAATTCTCAGAGGAACTGACAGGGTAGATAAAGATGAACTGTTTAACACGGGTGGTACCCGAACAAGGGGACACAGGTGGAGACTGAGTACCCACATGAGCCACAGGGACATTAGAAAGAACTTTTTCAGTGTCAGAATAGTT
>NC_091162.1:13742603-13840103 GCF_040958095.1 Procambarus clarkii
AAAAAAATGAACTAGCTGTGGTTTTAATTTTATTTCTACCTTTTCTCTATTCGAAATATGGCTGGTTATTGCATGGTTTGTAAATGTTTATGTTGTTTCAGAATGGCTAGACACGGGAAACAACAAAAAAGCTGTGCAAGAGGCAGACAAAGTACTGAGGAAGCAGTCTACTTTGCACTGTGCCCGTGTGCTCAAAGGTCTGGCTCTGCTACGCATGAGCCGCCGGGAGGAGTGCGAGAATCTTATTTCTACTGTAATCAAGGAGGGACCGACAGATGAAGCTACTCTCCAAGCCCTCACAATTTGTTTTAGGGAGATGCATCAGCGTGAGTTATAAACTTGAGATTTCAAAGGCATGCAAGTAATCTCGTTATTTATACATTACCCAGTTTAAATCATTAAATTTCTGGCATTTCTTTTCCACCTACACTGTACTTTTGTACCCTATACAATACTGTATTGGAGGAAATTATTTATGATGAAAGAAATCCATGAAAAAGTGTTATTCTCAGTAGTTTATATAGACCTTGGAAGTAAATGAGACCAATTGTGAAAGTTTTCATGTTATCACATAGAAAATGTTATGCATCATGGTTTAACGCTTTTGTAACATTCTGTATTTGAGGGGAACTTTTGCCAATTTCTTTCATATGTCATGTCATATTCTATATTTTTGGTTAGCATATAAATCATGAAAGGAGTACCTGTTTTAAGGGTTTACAGTTAGGAAATAATATTATCATATTCACATCATTCCATATTCAACTAGTGTATATTAATTTACCTCTCGTGTACATTAATTTACCTCGTGTACATTTTGAAATACACAGCCGACCAAATATGCAAAGTTTACGAAATGGCTGTGAAGACTGAGCCGAGCAATGAAGAGCTGCTGTCCCATCTCTTCATGGCTTATGTCCGGGTGGGAGACTATAAGAACCAGCAGCAAACAGCCATGAAACTGTACAAGTTGAAGCCCAAAAATCCATACTACTTTTGGGCAGTGATGAGTCATGTCATGCAGGTCAGTTGTCTTTACTCAAAGAGCTATAGATTGTGTTTATTAGCGAAGAATTTTTTTCTGGGTATAATGTTTCTTCGACTACAAGAAGTATACTACAAGTAGTATGGATCCACTTTACATTAATAAGGACTATTGTCAGTCAGACAGGAATATGAATAGTTCCCTATGAATATGAACCATACATATGAATACAGTATATATATATATATATATACATATATATGGAAGGTTCATATCAGAACCATACATATAAAACCATCAGAATATGGTTTATATGTATATGAATATGTTATAACCTAATTGCCAGAATGGACTACTTGTCTTAGTATGCAAGGCCTGATTTGCATAATAGGCAGAGTGATTTTTGCTATTTAAAAAAATTCCAATTGGTTTATTTTAATTAATATTATTATATTAAGAACATGAATTACTGAGTTATGTTAGTTTAGGTTAGGTAAGGTTTGGTCATATTTCTACATTAGTTTATTTCAAAATCAACCAAATTAAATCATATATATAATGTAATGGAAAACTTTATCATTTCATAAGAAAAAATGTAGAAAATATATAACTTAAAAGGAAAACTCAGCTTATTAGACTAATTCAAATTGGGCTTTGCACAGTAGGTCACATAGTGCATTCTGCCTATTAGGTACAACATATATATATATAAAACAATAAAAAATAAGTAAAAATGTTTCACTCTGAGAGCTTTTGGGTTTTATTTTTCAGGCCCATAAATCTGGGGATCCAAAAGGGAAAGAAGTCAGCCTTTTGCTGGCAGAGAGAATGGTAAACAATTTTGTTAAAGATGGCAAGATTGAAGCAGAAGCAGAAGTCATGACCTACCTTCACATCTTAGAAACACAGGTAATAATTATCTTTCCTGACTACATGGGTATTGTTTTCATCTGGCTTTGCATTGCAGCTACAACTTATATTTAATAAGATTTTTTTGTTAACTTTAATGTAAACAATTGTTAATTAACTTTTCTACATGGCTTTAATGCTTTGTAACTCTTCGCTTTGTTCCCTTACTTATATGTTAATGTCACTATTTTCTCTTCCACTTTCATACAGTTTGTTTAATGCCTTTACTCTGGCTTATGAAGTATTAGCATATTCATTTATACCTTAAGACAGTTTAGGATCTAGTAATTATAAGTGTGTGCAATAATTAACATTTGCTGATAAGAAAGATGTACAAATGTGATATGATTGATAAGGTTAATCACCTGATATTGTAACGGTAAAGCCAGTGATGCTATGAATGAGTGAGGTATAATGAATCAAGAATTGGTAAACTGCCATTATAAGAGAGAGGAATGGATTACATACAGGATAAGCTGCATTATGACATAAGGAACTTTGCATAGGCTAGATCCTGTTTAAAATGGGCTACCCAGTAAGATTATGTGCCATGGTCAACCCCTAAGGTGGGTAATCCTCAGTGATAGCAAAGTGTTACAGGTACAGAATGATAAGAGATGCAATAATGATCAGTACTATGTTTATAGGGTAAATATGCTGAGGCGTTGGCTGTTCTGGATGGCCCTCTCGCGGACAAGGTGGTGCACCAGCCAGAGAACTTCTTGGCTTTAAAGAGAGCCACTTACCATGCCAAGCTTAGCCAGTGGGAAGCAGCTGCTTCTGTATATAAAAGCCTCATCAAAGACGAGTGAGTTTTGAACTGGAATCAAGTTTGTCCGTGTTGTATATATAGTGTGCAATAATGTGTTTTCACTCCTCCCACCCTGCGTGTGTATGTAAACAGTGGCTGTGGCATTAACTGTATAGGTTGTGAAAACATTTTTATGCTTCCAGAGTGACAGCTACACTTTCCAAATTCCTTATTTCCTGTATAATACTGCAAAAGGATTTTTATACAAATTCTGCACACATAATAGGCTTTGGGATCCTTTCTCTTCCACTGTCAGCAATATAAATACTGTATAAATTTTGTCAATTTATTTTGGATGAGGAGAATAATAACATTACTAGTTCATTGTATGTTAGTATGAAATACAGTATGAACTGTACTTTCAACATTAACTTTAGATAAAATTGCTGGTACAATTGGCTAATATTTGTTTTGTGGAATTAATTAATTAACGGCTTTTATATTTCTTTTTATTTAAGGCCAGACAACTGGCAGCACTATGTTGAGTACATCCGAATGATGATGAAATTAACGGAAACAAGTGGCAATGGAGATGATCCGCTCATGTCAGCCTCTGCATTCCTCAGTACTATGAAACAGGAAGCTGTTGTAGAGAAGACGAAAAGCAGAGGCCCTCTCTTAGGCCTGTTACAGTTAGCTCTGGTACTACATCAGCAGGGAATGAGTGAACGAATTGGTGAATTATGTGGTAAGGTTCACTTTTAGTTTCATTCTGGGTAGTTGAAAAATAGGTCTTGCAATCTCTCCCATAAGAAACAAAGTATCAAAAATATGATAAGATACAAAGATATATTATGGTGCCATTGAATGTTTATGATATTTTTGTTCATGAGCCTATTGTGAAGAAAATAATTTTCCAACAATTTTGGGATTGTAAGTTTGGGAGATAGATACTGCAGTTGTAAATAATGTGTGATGTCTGCTTGTATTATCCAACCATGGATGTAGGATATATACATCAGGTATATACAATAAAAGAAAAGTAGCCAAATGTTAGATAAGAATTTTATTTTTGCAGGTGATCTTGTAGAGATTCTTCATCTTTATATTCAGGGGTATGGGGATAAAATGTGTTGCTATGGCGACATCGTCAACTTCCTTCCACTTGTGCCAAAGGACCAGATATGTCTCTTCCTAAAACAAATCAAGGAAATTGTACAACTCAATGAAGAAGGTTCTCCAGTTAATGTAAGTGTTGGGGAAGAAATATTTTGCATATATATTTGAGAACATTAAGTATGAATTTTAAAGTAGAAAAGGAGGCTCATCGCTCACCTTCAGTGCATTGCTACTTATTCACTTTAGTGCATGAGAAAAGTGTAATAATCATTCATATAGCCTTCCAGGTTTCTTGTCATCGTGGTTACTCATGTATGCACACTGCCTCTCTTATCTATTAATTTCATAGCACCATACCATTATTGCATACTTGCATACTATTTGCATGCCACAGACTTGCACTGCTTGTCTATTTTTGTGTTTTTGTTTTATATCCACGTATTTGTTGGCCAATTTTTCTTCCTGACTCTCTACTTTTAACTTACACAAATTCTTCTTTCCAAGCTAGACCACTCGGTTGTTGCCTCAGTGTTCAACACGCCCACTGTATATTGCTGGCTAATTTACCGAGATAGCACTCGGAAAGGGACGTTTCATTTTATTCATTGCTTTATTTTTAAATCTTTGTAGTTAAGAGTGTATACCATGGAATATAAAAAAATGTGTTTGATTTGCACGGAATTTTAATTTATGCATGTGGCCTAACACTTGGTACTCCATACCCATCAGCAACTTCAGGGGGAGTGAGATGTAGCTCTTTATGTCCCGCCTCCTAGCCCTGGTACACTACCCCTCTCATCATTAAAGTTGTCATCATACTTTTTCTTTTTATCTGGGGATGAAATTGGCAACAACAACCTCTTCTTTCTTCACTGTTGTTAATTAAGGGCAAAAAAAAAAAAAAAGCCTAATTTTTAAAAGCGTTGCACATATATGTGGAATACATTTGTGTATATTTAGAGAACCAAATACATTAAATAGTGTTTTATAGTTTTATTACAATTACAGGATCGCCAAATATATATATATACAGTACCTGTACTCTTATCAAAGCTTGTATATATAATCATTATTGGTGCACACTACCAATAAAATGTTGTCTTTAAGTGTTCTGCTGCATGTTACAAATTTTGGATTACAGTGCAGTATTGTGCAAGTACTGTATTTTTAGGGCAAATATTTTCATTGTTGTATTCCTCCCCCATACAGGTTGAAGCCATTTATCGCAATCTATGTTGGTTGCAGCTTCGAAGAGCCTTAGGAGAGCAGGAGACTCTTACCCCTTTGCAACATATGGAGTTCTCCGATTCACTTGTCAAGTTATATAAGCAGACATTACACCTCTCCTCACACATGGCTGACACAGATATCAGGCGAGTGAAGTCATCGCTTAATGTAATTCACTGCTTACTTTAAATTGTTAGATATGAGATATTTCCTTTGAGTCATTAATTTATGCAACTAAAGTAATTTAGCAGTTGCAAAAAATGTGATGTCAGATAATAATCAATTACAGTGCGGTTTTGAATGTCATATTTTTTGGGGGGTGGGCATATTAATATAAAATGCACTTAATTGTAATGCATCCAGGTTTTGGAAGGAAATACTATTTAGGTAATTAAGGTTTTGAGTGAATAGCATCCTTGTGAGCAGTGCACTCGGATGATGTTGGTTGACATGGGCAACTTGCATTGGTCTTGGTGGAACAGTTAGGTACACAGAGATCAACAGATGAACAGCCTCACAAGGGTGTCTTCATTCCACTTAATGCTTTAACTTTTATTTATTTATTTATTTATTTATTTAATATCAGTACTGGATAGTAATAAATTGAATGATGTATCTTGTCTTTGTAGACCAGGCGATGCATACTTAATCCTGGCGACTCACAGTTACCTTAAGGCGGTGTCCAAGTGTGATGGGACAACCGCCGATATCGACCCGAAACACTTAATTCTCAAAGTTGCTGCCATCTTGGAGTATGGCATAGATATTTCTAAAGCCAACTTCCAATTAAAACTGCTACTAATTAAAGTGTATAATATGCTTGGTAAGTAATTATAATAGTTTTCACTTCTACATATTGTATTTTATTTAAAATCTGTAATATATATTATCTCCCGTAAGTGTACATTCTCTAGGATGAAGAAAGTTTTCTGGTCTTCTTGGGCTTGTTTGTTCCTTCTGTATTTAAATACTCTGAGTCTCTTGCGTGTGCTTATTGAAACTGTATATATCTAGGAAAATTTAATCATATAGTTAAATATTCAAATGATAAATGAGCTATGTTTACTATGCTTTTCCGGTAGGTAGGCACAAAAATATATTTACAGTTACATGACAGTCACAGCGTGAGTGACAAATCAGCTGTGTCTACTACAATGACAAGACAGTCACAGCATGAGTGACAAATCAGCTGTGTCTACTACAATGACAAGACAGTCACAGCATGAGTGACAAATCAGCTGTGTCTGCTACAATGACAAGACAGTCACAGCATGAGTGACAAATCAGCTGTGTCTACTACAATGACAAGAGAGTCACAGCATGAGTGACAAATCAGCTGTGTCTACTACAATACCATACAGCATAGTTTTCCAGTAGAAGTATTTGTAAAACAGCACAGGATTAGGAGGCATTTGAACCATGGTAAAACTATAGACCAAAGTTAAAACAAAATTCTGTGAGTGGGTTTAATTTAGAATTTGATGCAGTTTGGCTCAACCCAGTTAGACGAGCAATGGAGCTTTTGTTTAACTAGTGATGGAAGGAGAGGGGTCTACAGAAAAGAAAAGTAATTGGGTTTAAAACTCTGTATACTGTATATACAGTCAGATTCTCTTGGTGGATCTAAAAACATAATAAAGGAAACTTTATCCTCCAGGTGCCACTGATGCCTCTCAAACAGTGTATGAAAAATGTGACTTAAAACATATCCAGCTTGACACTCTGGGCCATGTCCTGGCACTGCAGTCTCTGGATTCGACCGATTATGCGGCTGCCGCTGAAATCTTCTCCTCCACGCTCAAATTCTTCATGGCCAACTATAAAGATGTAAGCTCATCTCATACTTTTATTCTATTTATTATTGATATCATAATTTTTACTGTTCAGATAAAATATTGCTTGTATTAGTTTTAAATATTGGAAAATGGAATAGGTTGTTCTCAGAGAGAGAACTCGAGAATGGGTGGGTGCCCGGTACTTGCCTCTCAGTGACTACAGGGAAGTGAGGCCTTGTGGATTACACCCAACTTCATGAAGGTTGCACCAGCTGTAAGCATCTCCTACGTAGTATATGAGAAATTGAACTATTCTGGTTGTACTACTGCATTGATTACACTACAGCTCTAGTTGTTAGTTACAGACCCCATTTAGCATTTTTGTATTCACTTTATTTTTACCAAGTTTTGTTGTTTCTCCTGGCTTTTGTTGTTGTTTATGAGCCATTCTTATCCCCCTATCTTGTACAGGTGTGTTTTCCTTACTCCTGTTGCTTGAAATCATCCTTTTAATTTAGAACATTTGTGTATTTTTAATCTAGATTAAGTTATTGGCATGTGTGTGAGCCTCGGGATTTTGCAACTGGCTAGGACCCGCAGCAACTTGGTTATGTTGAATACGTGCTCCTGTCAGGAGGTTGCTGCCATGTCTTAGGGATGGGAGGATGTCTTATGGTTTTGCTCAATTGATGTTTGCCAGCATCCTCTTCCCTATTTTGTTAATTTTTTTTCATTTATACAAGTGTATCTTATTCCCTTTGTTGTGTCAGAACATTTAATTGGCAACACTTCATCGAAAAAACAGGTAAACACGGATTTGGAAATAGGGTACCAGATTTAGCCTAAAAGCCAGTGCCTGAAAGTAGTAGATATGACTAATCTTGAACACCAGCTAGCCATTCTTAGTCTTGGAATAGATTTGGACATGCCAGTAGGCATCCTAGAGGTCCAGAGACAATCCAAGAGTGACTTGGAACTACCTCACAAACCAGTCATGTTTAGGATTCAGAGGGTTGAACACTGGATGTGGGCATTGATTTCCAACAAGCTGAGAATTGTTTCACTCTTGTTCGAATCAACCACCACTGGGAAAATTTAGCACAATTAAAATCTTGTACTGGACACCACCACCACTGCCTGATATCTGAAATGTGGGTGCAGTGGGATAGACAGCTTCCCAAGGCCAAAGATATTCCTGGGAGAAAAAGGGAACCAAACCCACCCAGTACAGTCCTTACTACACCCAAAATTCTGGGCCCAAGTCACAATCACTTAAAGGCTACAACTGCAACCATAACAACTGCTACAGCCACAAGAACAGACACAAGCACAACATTCACTGCACTAACCTATGCACATTACACCAGCCAGTGCTTATTGCACTTCCAGGACATGTTATACTCCATATACAATATTTACTGTTTGTATATGTCATGTTGCTGGTGCTGCGGGACACCCTTCATGATTGCCCCTCGTGCGATCAAAACATTTACTTCAATTTATGTTTTAGGATATTTATGTAATAAAATATGTATATAATTACCCTAAGAGTGTAATTGAATTTGTCCTGATCTACAATAATAATTATAATATGCTAGTAATAATTATGCAGTTGATTTTGTGTAATGTCAGCGATTGAAAAATAAATAAATGAATGAAGCTTGTATCCTTTCAGTCTTTCTAAAGTATTTTATTTTTGTTTCCATTTTCAGACCTCAGATCCACTAATATCTTCATATAAATATGGATCACTGACTAGAATTCCTGAGTTTGTGGAGTTCAGAGAAAGATTAAATAATTCCCTCCATTTTGCCACAGTGACGGCTGAGCAGATGCTGATGGAACTGACCACCGAAGTGAGTATCATCATAGCAGAGGCTTTATTTAGTAAGTAGCACCGTAGTAGAGGCTTTATATAGCAGTTGCCGTCATAGTAAAGGTTTTGTTTATAGCAGTTAACATCGTAGTAGAGGCTTTAGTTATTGAGTGCCTCCATAGTAGAGGCTCGAGTTTTCAAAATGCCACTGTGGTAGAGGCTTAAGGTAATGAATTTCTGTTTTTGATTCCCGTGCACCATTTGCAATCAAAGTGGCACCCTATTGCAGAAAATACTATTCATTTATTTAGTTGTTTTTTTGGTTATGTTAAATGTGGCATTCACAAGTGTGACTGTTTTATTGGCTTGTTGAGCAGTAGTATTTTTGGTTAAATCGTCTTTGTAGTATTGAAGGAGTGTAGGATAAATGGTAAAAATGTAATTGACATAGCTATTGGTACCAAGGAGGGGGTCTGATTTTTTAAATTTTATAATATAGCTGGGCAAGTGGCGGCTGTTAAAAAAAAAACTATAGTTGGAGTGAATGCGTATTAATCATTTTAAGTGGAAGTTTAAAAGAAAGTTGAAGCTCTGTAATGATGATTCTAATGAGGATCAATTATAATGATGCCTGCATGGGGATATGTCTTATGTTATATATATACAGGCTGAAACAAAGACAGGCAGGTCAAGTTATGCCCGAAATGCTATGTGTATTTGTGGCTTTAGGCATAGTATATACTTGCTCTATCTAGTAATCCAACATTCTTCTTGTAACTCCTTTTGTATGTATGTACTTTCCCTAAATAAACATTATTATTATTATTATTATTATTATTATTATTATTATGAAAAAGGAGGGAATTGCTCTGACTGCCACTCTTAAATCAGAATACCATCATATGTTGACCACAAATCTTTATTCTTCTCTGAATAAAAGTTCAGTAATTGGAAATGAAAAATTATGTTGGGTTTGTTCAATATCATTACTGTTTGGTGAAGCAATAAATGAGCAGTATTGGGAATAATACATAATGGTGGTTGATTTATGATCAAAGGAAGTTTTCAACAGGAGATCCCTGGTTAGTTTTGATTTATGTGCAGAGTCATGACCAATACAATACAAAAGACATTGATTTAGCCCAGCTGTCTGAAAGGAGAATGTTTCACGTGGATGGCAATAAGAGCAAATTGTTCGTATTTGAAAAGGAATAATCGTGTTATCTCAAAATAAGACACAATCATATACAGGTTTATATTGATATTTTTGTCTATATTTGAATACATCTCTCTCTCTCTTGGAGGACCTATATTTGTTAGTGTTTACATTATGATTGACAATTAATGGACTGAATAGATATGAGATAGGTATTTCAATAGATATGAAATTTCAATAGATATGAGGTAGGTATAACAATTGGTAGAGGAAGAAATGTAATCTTGCTCATTTTAATGAGATTACCGCACTGTATAACATTTATTTATATAATAATGAATTAATAATTGACAATAGCACTTACTAGACTGGTGTTATTGTCAAAATATAATAAAGGTATCTATGGTTTTGTCAGATAAGTTCTCACAGTCAGTTGGTTGACGTGCTACAACAAATGGACATCGATCCAGCTACTGACAAGACCAACTGGGAGGAGCTGCGTGACAATCGTGACCTACGGGTCATGAACACCTGGGAACCTCTTACCAGGTGAGCTGCACCTGGTGACATACACAAGTTGCTTGCTAGACACACACAAATCACAATAGCGTGATGCATCAAATAAACAAATTCACAAGGGCCGTGACGAGGGTCGAACCCTCGTCACAGCCCATGTGGATTTGTTTGTTGTTTGCTAGTTTAGGCATAAAAATGATATGCTCATTAGGTATTAAGTGATAGTGTTGATGACAGCTCATTTAAGTATCTATTTTGGTACCTCTCAGCATGTTGTTAGCCTACAATACAGAACTGTATACAGGCATACCTCGGTTTAAGAGTTTAATTGGTTCCTGGAGACGCCTCGTATTCCGAAGCTAATTTCCCTATAAGAAATAAAGGGAAATGAATTAATCCGTTCCAGACTACCCCAAAAACCCCACATCAAACTAAATTTTTATACCTAATTCATCTAAATATACCTACAAAAGTATGTTCAAGTTATTACTTACCTTGCTGTTGAATGCTGTAGGCGTATGGAAGATGGTGAGGAGGGGGGAGAAGGAGAGGAGTTACTGTTTGGAAGGGGAGTCCCCTTCCATTATCACATCAGGCAGTGAAGACTTTTCTGGTGTGCTCTCCCTGGGACGTTTTATCTGAGTGCCACTAGGTCCTGGTTGAGGCTCACTGCTCGATTTCCTCACCACAAGTCTGTCCAAACCCTGGCTTTCTCACAAATAATGGCCTCCGAAACACTGTCACCCCTTAACTCCTTGTCGTGTATCCAAATTAATACCAACTTTTCCACTTCTTCAAGTATTTGTGGTCTTTGTTTCGTTATTGTTCTGACTCCTTTTGCCACTTTAGCACTCATAATCTCATTTTTCTTCTTAAGTATAGTGCATATTGTTGATGTGGCTTTGTTGTACTGCCTACAAAGTTCAACAACACGTGTACCATTCTCATGCTTCCGAATGATCTCTCGTTTCTCCTCTATTGTCATCCTCACATGGGCTTTCTGGCCTTTATCCTTACCACTGGCTTTCTTGTGACCCATGGTGAGATATATAATAACATTGTATAGTCAAATCACCAAAAATCCAACAAAACACTGAAAATCCGCGAGAAGAATTGATGTGGGGTAGTCACTGGGCGCGAGACAATGGTAAACTGAGGGGCGGAGGGCGACGATCGCCGAATCACCATGCGCTGGGTCGGCCTGTACGCGTATCAACAAACTCGTGTCCCGAGGTAACCCTCGCGCTCCGAGACATATTTTTCGAGGAAATCCTGCTCGTATTCCGAAAAACTCGCATACAGGGACACTCGCATTCTGAGGTACCACTGTATGTGCCTTGGCTTTTGTGGTATTAAGTTTTATGTCGTACAACATTGTACTACATTGTTGGACCAGATATCTTTACATTTATTGGAAAAATGCTAGTCAATATGACATAGGAATACAGTATGAGTGTTTATAAGTCATTACAAATCTTACCATTTATTTGAAAAGTAATCTTTTCTAAGTCCTGTATTGCATTGTTTATATTGAGTATTATTTCATCTTCCTAGGTGTTTGCAGGAGAGTGACATAGCAGCGAGCACTGCAGCAGACATAACCATGTTGAAGCTTCGTAATGTAACACTCAGATTAGTGGGAGCTGCGAGCAGACTTGGTCATTCGAAAGTAAGCAATGATCAGGCATCTGCAAACAAAGAAAATAGGTTTGTTTATAAGTATTTTTATAGCTTTTTCCTTTCAGGGTTTGTTAATAAAGCTTTCATATTAAATTCTGTAATCAGTGTTTACTATAAAAAAAAATTGTGTTCATTAGAATTAGGTTATTGCTTTCAAATAAATACTCTGTGGTTTTGGAGACATTTAATACAGTAGACTCTTGCAAAGCACAAGCTATGTACCCTAGATAAACCTTGTGCTTCACGCAGGTGCGAAGGTGCATTTTGGGATTGTATCAGAAGGTGCAGAATGTTTGGGGGAGGGGATTATAATGCAAGTAGGTAATCCCAAAGGTGCATACGAAAATGGGCGTGTTGTGACAATATGAACTTAAAAGTATGTAAAACTCACAAAAAACAACATTTGGCCAAATATTACCTCATAAGTCATGCTCATCTTGAGGTTATCTTGAGATGATTTCGGGGCTTAGCGTCCCCGCGGCCCGGTCCTCGACCAGGGCCGCGTGTAGACAATTTTTGGCTGTAAAGAGCATGGTCATGCCTTGTGAAATTTGCATTGTTTAAGATTGTGCTGCACGAGGGTCTATTGTATAACGCCGATGTATGTTCAACTTCTAGTAGCTGGGGGGGAGAAGTAATATATTATTTTAACATTTCACTCTCATTGACTTACATTTGATTTGCCAGTGAAATTTCAATGCCAAATCATTCTTCCATTGTAATAAACGGCTCTTTACTTCAGTGGTAGATGCCATGTAGATTTACCAGTGTTTCCTTTCTTGTCGTTTTAATCTACATGAATAGTGTTTTACAGAATATTTGCACAGGCTAACTCAATCTTGGAAGATGTAGTCCTAGTACTGTATTAAGAGATAACCACCTGTTCTATTCTATTTACTAGCTAGTGGAATAACATTGAGAGGAATAAGTAGGTAGATAATAGATAAATAAGAGGGTACAGTATTGGCATTCATTTCCTGATTCCTAAATTAATTCTACAAAAATGTCATGGAACAAAATGATATATAAAGCAGGAAAGGTGAAGAAATAGGCTCCATATACATATTTTGTATGGTAATATTCAAAATGTTAACATGAACTTCAGTGAGTGTGTGAACGGTGAAGCAAGTTCGTCATCGGATGCGACGCTGTTGGCTAATCTCACTGCCCGACTAGAGCAGGAGTATGAAGATTGCAGTAGATATAGAAATTGCAAGTCCCCTCAGGTAATTTTATTTTGATTTAGTTATTTTAAAAATTTGGAATGCTATTGTACAGTGTAACATCAAAAATTTGTACTACTACTTTCTCATCCTTGTTGACAAAATTACAAATCCCTGTTTCGTGTCATCTTTTGCAGCCGATACCAAAATCAGCATGAATATTGCCTCAGTAAGAGACACTAAAAAACTACAAACAGATATCAGAAGGGGCCTCGTAGCCTGGTGGATAGCGCGCAGGACTCGTAATTCTGTGGCGCGTGTTCGATTCCTGCACGAGGCAGAAACAAATGGGCAAAGTTTCTTTCACCCTGAATGTCCCTGTTACCTAGCAGTAAATAGGTACCTGGGAGTTAGTCAGCTGTCACGGGCTGCTTCCTGGGGGTGGAGGTCTGGTCGAGGACCGGACCGCGGGGACACTAAAAAGCCCCGAAATCATCTCAAGTTAACCTCAAGAAGGGTTCCAATTGGCAGTGGAAAACAACATAATATTCAACAGTGATAAATTCCAGCTATTTATATACAAAGAAAATGAGGAACTTAAACTGGGTGCAGAATACAAGATCCAATAAGATCTCATAAAATGGAAGCAACACTTGAAGGATCAAGGTTTAATGATGTTGGATGACATAATGTTTAGTAAGCATTACAGAACTAATGCAACATCAGCCTGGAAAATGATAATCTGAACCATTTGAAGGTTCTATGAGAACCTTCAAATCCAGGAATGCCATCACAAATTTTATTATTTTCTAATCACTTATGCTTTCCTGCCTTGAATACTGCTCAATACTGATTGATCCCTTTCAAGTCAGGAAATATTTTTGAAACAGAAGGAATACAAAGCATGTATGCTACATGCATAAAGACTTTAAAACACTTAAATTACTGAGACTGTCTCAAAGTAGTCAGTATTTACTCTCTGGAAATGAGACGAGAGAGGTATCACATGATATAAACTGTATGTGAAAGATACTCAAAGGTCAAGACTCAAATATGCACAATAGCGTAACAACCTACTGGAGTAAAATGCCAAATATTTTCAGTGAAGAGAGGAGATGCCGTAGACACAAGCAGAGAAATGTGAACATGTATTATGAACATATTTGTATGAACAAAAAGAGGACCTTGTCAACCTCTTCCCACCCAATATAAGAACTATTGCCAGAACATAGGTGGATGTTTTCAAGAAGCAGTTGGACAACTACCTGCCTGAAGTGCCAGATTAGCCAGGTTTGAATGGAATATGTAGGCTTGCGAGCCACAACCAGCAAACAGCCAGGGGCCAGATTTTCGAAAGCACTTACGAACCTATACATCTTTTCTCAATGTTTGGCGGCTTTGTTTCCAATTATTAAACAGTTAATGAGCTCCGAAGCACCAGGAGGCTGTTTATAACAATAACAAAAGTTGAATGGGAAGTTTTCATGGTTGTAAACTGTTTAATAAATGTAATCAAAGCCGTCAAAGATTGAGGAAAGATGTACACGTTCGTAAGTGCTTTCGTGAATCTGGCCCCAGATCAATAAAGCTGGGCTTGGGTAATACAAGAACTCTCAAAAACTAAGCACAGTACAGGTAAATTAGAGTTAACCTTAAAATCGTGATGTGATTTTGCAACTGGGAATTTTGTTGAAAATCTGGAACAGAACACTAAGAGTTCCCAAACCATAAATAAAGTCCACAATGACTTGACCTCACTTTTTGTTTTAATTATTTTTTCCAGTACTGTATTTTTACTTGTTCTTATCACTTTATTAATAAATATTTAAAATATATATTTTATTGTAATATACATGATGTAATGCAGTTTCTTTAGCCTTTGTTGTTGCTATACTGGAAAATCTTGGAGGGAGCCCAATATGATATTGACTGGATTTTTTATGTTCCACTATGTTTTTATTCTGCAATTTAAGCTTAAATGCAGTTTTAATACAGTGATACTTTTTAGTATGCTTATGTAATGAACTGTTTCTTATGGGATTCTCATCATTACAACATTGTGAATTTGCAGCTTCCACTTCAAGGCCCTGATCCGTCCAGAATTTACCTCTATTCTTCAGGGAGTTATATCCCTGTCCTAGTCAAACATGCACAAGTGTTACAACGAGTGCACAAATGTTCTCACGACCCTACAGGTGCGTAGTATACTTGCTATTTCCAGTACGGTTACAGTACTGAAATCTGTCCTTATGAAAGAGATTAAAATGTAATTTATTTTTGTAATTTTCATGAAAGCATGTAAAGTCTTGGGTAGCTGTTTCACCTTGTTCAGGTGGGAATGTTGTAAGGTTCGTGACTAAATGAACCAATAGGTAAAGTGGGAAAATTAAGACAAAATAATTCTTTAGTCGATTTGGTAAAAATAGACAAATTGCTTCTGTGGATGATGTTACCAGCTAATTTATATAGTTTTAATTGGAGTGAACTGTAAAGATCTTAATTTTTCTTTTTAAGGTGTTGCAAGTTGGTCAAGTGAAGTCATTAAGGAGGCCCGTGAGGAAATAGAAGAGTTGATCACGTCACACATGCAACACGTGGAGAGCATACAAACTGTGACCCCAAACATCCTTCCAGGTGTGAATCCTCCTGCCTTCACGCACCTTCATCACCTGGTGCAGACCTTGGGCATCATTGCCATCTTCCTGGGCTGCTGTTTTACCATTCTTAAACCAATAAAGGCAGCTGTGTCAAAGAAAAACAAGAAGAGAAAAGAACCTGTGATAATGGTGTGTATTTGACCCATTTTGAGGTTAATGTTAAATTAGGTTTTATGGATCAAACAGACTGTGTGTACATCTGTATTTTGTGGAAAGGTGACAGCAAGGTTGGGAGGGAGAGTGGTCAGGGGCTCTCACCAATGTCCAAAAATGCCTGCCATTGTTCTGATAGGTTAATTAATTGAACTGGCTAAAGGTTAAGGTGTCTTAAGCCAGGATTGTTCTGATAGGTTCATTGGTAACATCACTTTAGATTGTCAGAATGGTATTGCATTACAGTAATATTTACAGCACTTTATTCACTGCATATTTTAAAAACCAGCAGGCTTGCTGTCATTTCCCTTAAGCAGGCCAAGTAATGGAACCCAAGTTTCATTACTTGGCCGGCATCTCTTGCGTTGCTCAAGTGATGTGGGAATCCATTGAAATATGCTTAATAAAATCAGTTTTCTCCAAAAGGGGAGTTGATACACTTAGCAAATTGTGTAGATACTCTTAGCTAAATTATGTAGCTATTTAATTGAAACCATGACAAATTTGAGTGAATTTGGGTAAAACAAGTTGCTATGTGTGTATACTATATGTATGTACTAATGACTTTAATTTTTTGGCAGTGAATTCTGGAACATATTAATGTAAACAATTATTTAGTAAGATAGTGTGGATGAAATCAGTTAATGTATGTATGTATGTTTAGAATAAAATTGTTGACAAATTGCTCTGTTGCAATTTCAGAATTCAATAATAACATAATAAACATTTTATCCTTATGTGCTTTTATGTTGTGCTTCTCTGTTACAGCCAGAGGTGATACCCCAGTTTGCCAGCTTCATCGCTTCCCTCACAGCCAGCATACAGAAGCTGGAGAAAGCCACTTCCGAGAAGTACAAGTCCGTCAAGTCAACAACAGATGAAAATTTCCACGAAGGTTATTCTTCTGTGGACATCAGTTCTATCCTCACGAGTCATGCAGAGGGAAAATTAGTGTGTGAAAAAGTGGAACAGAGTTTTGTTAAAAGTTTAGAGAGGCTTTCCTTTTCTATAGGAAATAAAGTAAAATATATCTCCTCTCTCAAACTGTAACATGGAATTGTCACTCAGACGCAAAATTATTATTATTATATTTTTTTTTTTATCCTGCCTTAGTTATTGTTGAGTGACCTCCCAATGAAAAATTAAATGCAAATGTGTCTTAAATCTTTGCAAGTCTACAATAAATATTAAGTTGTAAAGTCTGATGTTGTTGGTCAATGAAAATTTGACAGTGATTTCACGGTTTATATTTGTTATAATGATTTTGTTAACTTTTAACAAGTTTTTCAGCCGCTGAAGTCTTGTAACCATTTGCTTGTTGAGTTTCATCTCAATATAATTTGAATGTGATTGTGTGTTGTTATTTGGCCTTATACTTATTGTTATTTATTTAAGTACATTCAGGTACACATGGAAACTTGTTAAGATTTACTGTAATGTAAATTGTTTTCAGTGTTGTATTCACAGGTACAACAGCTTTAGTTAGTAGTGGGAAGAACACTTTATGTATTTGGCCTTCCTGTACCCAACATTTGCACAAATAAAGTACACACATTATTTTTATACAAAACTTCCTATTTCATAGCTTGTCATTCTCTTGTGAGAGAATACAGTATGTATTTCATAAAATATAGGACAGCCTTTGAGAAGAAAAATTGAATTCTGAGCTAGGCAGAAATGGATAAGATTTGACAATCCATCCTGAGTCAGTCTTGACACAGTCCTATTGTAGCCCATCTCATGCAGCCCGTCCTCCAAACAAAGACTCAAAAGTCCATTCCATACACCCGCCAAAGCCCTTGTTTATGAATGAAAAACAGTTTACACACGACTCGCAGCTGGTGACATTTGAACACTTCCGAAACAAGTGCTTCGCCGACGACTGTTGTTTGAACCACAACGCTATAAGTGGTTCATCGCCTCCCTCATATAGTACATGAACCCATGTACTATAAATAAAAATAATCGCCAACAGAACCTAAACACCTAACCTAACCAGTGCCTAAATATGCACAGTATGCTAATTTGTATTGATATTAATTTATATTTGAGAAAAGTTCTGTTTTGAAGGAACAGCATGTTAAAATTGATAAATGCATCTTTGGGGGTTGACCGCTGGATGGAATGAACTTAGTCTGAGGACGGGATGCCTCACGTGTTAAACTTTGCATAAAGTGTGTAATAAAAATATTGTGATCTTTGTAGGCATTAGAATCTACAATTTTGACTAAAAAGTTCTTCCAGGTTGCACCACATTTTCTTTTGGGGGGGGGGGGGGGGAGGGATACGATATTTCCTGTGAACTATGAATAAGAATTGGGACTTGAATACTTGCAAGCACACTGGAAGAGGTTACCATTTCTTGTCTTTATCTTAATTATTTTGCAGTAAATTTGCACTAAAATTTGTTATGCCAAACATTTCTTGTATTAAAGTTATAAAATTATTCTCTCTACTATATAAAAAGTATTTCACATGAGAAGTATTATAATGAAAATAATTTTTAATGGTAACATTTATTTGTATTCTAATAAATGTACAATATTTTAGTATTGCAAGTAAATGCTTGCTATAATACAAGGAAGCACATCTTCAGGGCTTAATACATTTGTATATATTGGATATTAAAAAGTTTTTTTTTGTTTTGTATTTGGTATTTTAGATACTTATAATTTTAACTAAAAATTGTGAAAGCACAGTCTACGAGAAGATGAACTCTCCAAGTTAAGCTGTCCTCTATGCTCTTCCACTAAAAAGAAATTATTTGTATTTGTCTTGCTAAATAAATTTTATTTTAGCAGATGCAGATTACCTTGTGACTGCCACTTGGTTTCATCTTGGTCTGTTAACCTCTCCAGGATGCTCCGTAGATTGTCTGCCTTTTTTATTTGGGGGGGGGAAGGGATTCTTGACAGGATCATAACGGAGGGACGATAAGCCATGTCAACCAATTCATAAGTATGGATTTACTGATGCAGATCAACACAGGAAGGTACATTTCCCTCATTTGTGTGAATATTTGTACACCATTTGGGGTGTTATAATACCAGTGAAAATATGTTATATGGTATTTTAAAATTTGTCTTGAACTTAATTTGAAACGACACTACCTTCTCAGCTAGTCAAACCTGAGATATGTAGATTACAAGACCAGTAACATAACCAGTCCAGATATTTCTGATGGTCTGAAAACATATTACAGTTCCAGTAATAGTCAACTTGTAAACTGGCAAGTGAACCTTTGTCCTAAACTGAGATTATTCTCAAGCTATAACTGTGTTTGTATTTTAAATCGTTGGCTTAGAAAATAGTCTGGTCGTTCTCAACTTGCAATCGAGAATTCCAGGACAGAAATGGTTAGGCTCATTTCCTATCACCTAATTGCTCCTGTTCACCTAGCAGTAAGGAGGTACCCAGGAGTTAGCTTCTTGTAGGGTTGCATCCTGGCTGGGGGGCTCGATGTAAGCCTAATGTGTAAATACTCTACCTGTGTGCCACCAAACAATGAAATAAATAATGTAAAAAGTGTACGCTGAAAACATTTTCTTTGAAACGGTCCGAAGAATTTGGTTTTCTGTTTTTTTTTCATTCAAGAATGAATAGCTTGAAATAGGAGGGAGGATAGATGTAAAACAACTATAGATCTCACTAACCTTGATACTGATAGTCACCTACGGGCTTTTAGCCAATTTTGGACGATGTAACCACTCCCATGCAGTACTTCAGAGTGTTGAAAGGTGTGATTAGACCCGTAAGGCCATTCTTTCATAAAGTTATTCCTCCGGATGCTCCAGTGTCTTAATTCTAATTTGTCCAAGGCTTATAAGTCTGTGGCAGATTTATAATAAATCATATAACATTATTATATATTTATTATATAATATTTGTAAGTAAATACGTCAAACCTGAAGGATTATACAACACTATGTCGCATAGAATATTGAACAAGTTTCCTAGATACTTACTTCTAGATGAACTATTTATTTATTTATTTATTTATTTCTATACAAGAAGGTACAATGGGTTTATGAGAGTACATAGCACTGATGTTTTTACATTTCTAGTAAAGACACTTAACACGCATAGTGTTTCGGCCTAAACAGGTCCTTAATCTAATAGATCATTTTAAGTAAGCAAAAGCCATAACTGTAGCAAAACTGAAAAAAGTTAACAGGTACATTGTAAGAAGATTTGAAGAAAATTAGTAGGTACATTTTAGTAAAATTTGAGGATTATCGACAGGTACGTTGTAGCATAATTTGAAGATTATTTCTAGGTACATAATAGTAAAAATTTCGCTCAATATAACAACCATGATATAAGGTGGTGGCAGTGATTACAACGGTGAAGTTATATGGCTTAGGCACATATTTTGGGGGTAGCACACGATACAGTGCGAGTGTGAAGCACGAGGTAAAAAACTATGAAGATGAAATTAGGCACTTTTTGGTGTTAGTTTTGAATAAGTGGGTAGGTTGGACAGCTTTATAACTCGTTAGGGAGTGAGTTCCATAGACTAGGTGCCTTCATTTGCATAGAGTGTTTACACAGATTTAGTTTGACTCTGGGGATATCAGAGATATTTATTTCTGGTGTGGTGATTAGGGGTTCTATTACATCTGTCGAGGATGAGTTTCAGGTCAGGGTTTGCATCTATGTACATGTAAATGGCACAAGAGAATGTTTGGAGTGAGTTTATGTTTAGCATGTTGAGGTGCCCTCATGGCTCTCGGGTCCTTTAATCCAGTTCATCCAGTGGTTGTCGAGATCCAGCATTGGCTGTTTCTCGTTCATAGTAAATTTAAGTCGGTTGAGTTTTGTTGGGTTCCCAGCCATATTGGTGTGTCTTTAAATGAGCGTGCGGATGCTGCCGCCAAGGAAGCTGTCCGCTCTTGTCCCATCTCTCGTAAGGGCATTCCGTATTCCGACTTTTACCCGGTTATCCATTCCTCAGTCCTTACCCGTTGGCAGGCTTCTTGGTTGTCTGTTACTGGTAACAAGCTACGTACTCTTAAATGTTGTGTTTCCTCGTGGCAGTCCTCCTTCCACCGTAACCGGCGGTGGGAAACAGCTCTGGCGAGGTTGCGTATTGGCCATACTCGCTTAACCCATGGTCACTTGATGGAGCGCCGCCCTGCTCCTTATTGTCCTAGTTGCATTGTCCCTCTTACGGTCGTGCATGTCCTTCTTGAATGTCCTGACTTCCAGGACGAGCGTATGTTTTGCTTTCCGACCGCCCCTCGCGGTCACCTGTCCCTCGATAGAATTCTTGGTGACTCGGATACTTTTGATATCGTTCGCCTTATGCGTTTTTGTTCTCGTATTGGCATCCTTGGTGATATTTAGCGCCCTCTGATTATTTTGCGTATTTGATGGTGCTACATAGCCTTCCCGGTTTGGTGCCTTCTTTTGATAATTACTTACTTACTTATTAAACTACCCTGTTAATACCATTAAATATTTTAGGCCGAGAATACCTTTCCCTATTACCATCATGTGATCGAACCATATGTAGTTTAAGGTTAAGCTCTCATTTTTGACAGTCAGCCTGGAAGTTTTAACACAAATGAACAATGCCAGAATATTGAATGCCAAAATAATTGTTTCATAAGGGTGTGCCCCATGTACATATAGTGTTGGGTGTCTGTCAATGCTTGTTTCTGATATGGTGTAATTTTTGCATTTATATCTTGTTCTCATATTCCTCTGATTATTCTGCACATTTGATGGTGCTACATAGCTTTCCCGGTTTGGTGCCTTCTTTTGATAATTACTTACTTACTTAGCATGTTGAGGGATTTAAACAAGGGGAGCTGAGTGTTGTCTGAAAGCAGAGTTTGTTATTGTTCTGATAGGAGATTTTTGTTGGTTGATGATAGGCTTGAGTTAGTTTGCAGTGGTTAAACCCCATGCACAGATACTGTATGTAAGATATGGATAGATTAGCACGTAGTATTATGAAAGGAAAGCAGAGTTTGGAACATAATATCTGATTTTAGAAAGTATACCGACCGTTTTTTGATACTTTTTTTGGTAATGTGTTGTATGTGGATGCTGAAGTTGAGTCTCTTGTCTAGGTAAAGACCAAAGAGCTTTCCATCCTTTTAATTGCTGATGTTAACATTGTCTATCTGAAGCTGAATTTTCATTTGTTGATTTGCTTCCAACTAAGATGTAGTAGCTATTTTGTATGTTTAGTGTGAGTTTGTTGGTTGACAACCATGAGTGGACTTTTTTTTAATTCATTATTTACATTATTTAGTGTGTGTGTGTGTGTGGGTTGGGATCTGAGTGAATGAAGGTAGTATCGTCAGCAAATAGTATAGGTTTAAGAATGTTAAAGACATTAGACAAATCATTGATGTATATAAGAAATAGGAGAGGTCCTAGGATGCTGTCCTGTGGCACTCCTACAGTTAATGGTAGAGTGGGGGAGGTTATATCATTGATGGCTACATATTGGTGTCTGTCACTAAGATAAGATCGAATATTATATAATTATATCATTCAGGATGCCAATACGAGTATAGACAGACTTGTGATGTCAAAAGACTTGATTTACTAAGAAAGTTATCAAGGGATATACGCCTTGCAGGCCACTGGAAAAATCAAACGTTCTGATCATTCTAAAAATCGGGACATTGTATGAGATGTACAACTGTTAAGAGAATGTAGTTTTAACAGTAAAGTGGAGATTCTGTGTTCCATTTCAAGTGCCTCTCACTTAATACATATATTTAAATTCACTTTTGTCGTTTGTCTCAACACCTGCATGCAGTGTAAATACATGTGAGTGTGTGGTACCAAGGTGTTAAAGATAACAGAAATAGATAACCCTCAGAAAGGCGACTGACTCCCAAAGAAAGTATATAAGAGGTAATTAGCCCCGTTGCGCAGAAATTACACAGAGAAAGTTACGTTGGATTAGTGGCTGAGGAAGGCAGTGAGAGAGGAATCGGAGGCGGGGCGGCAGAGACAGCTGGTACAGAGAGAGAGAGACAGCGGGTACAGCAGCAGTGTAGCAGCTACAGCTACAGCAACAGCAGCAGGAGCAGGAGGCTGGTGGGGAGTGTCTGTTACCACTACCACTACCAGAAGACGACTGGTGGGACATTATACCATGTCCACTGACCCGCCGCCCCACCATGGACACCCGGTCCATCACACGCCCGTATGTTGTCCCCGGCCTGGGGTCAGGGGGACTGGCTGTCCTAGCTTGGGGTCAGGGGGACTGGCTGTCCTAGCTTGGGGTCAGGGGGACTGGCTGTCCTAGCTTGGGGTCAGGGGGACTGGCTGTCCTAGCTTGGGGTCAGGGGGACTGGCTGGTCTAGCTTGGGGTCAGGGGGACTGGCTGCTCTAGCCTGGGGTCAGGGGGACTGGCTGCTCTAGCCTGGGGTCATGGGGACTGGCTGGTCTAGCCTGGGGTCATGGGGACTGGCTGGTCTAGCCTGGGCTCAGGGGGACTGGCTGGTCTAGCCTGGGGTTGGGGGACTGGCTGTCCTAGCCTGGGGTCAGGGGGACTGGCTGTCCTAGCCTGGGGTCAGGGGGACTGGCTGTCCTAGCCTGGGGTCAGGGGGGACTGGCTGTCCTAGCTTGGAGTCAGGGGGACTGGCTGTCCTGGCCTGGGCTCAGGGGGACTGGCTGTCCTAGCCCGGGGTCAGGGGGACTGGCTGTCCTAGCCCGGGGTCAGGGGGACTGGCTGTCCTAGCCCGGGGTCAGGGGGACTGGCTGTCCTAGCCCGGGGTCAGGGGGACTGGCTGTCCTAGCCCGGGGTCAGGGGGACTGGCTGTCCTAGCCCGGGGTCAGGGGGACTGGCTGTCCTAGCCCGGGGTCAGGGGGACTGGCTGTCCTAGCCCGGGGTCAGGGGGACTGGCTGTCCTAGCCCGGGGTCAGGGGGACTGGCTGTCCTAGCCCGGGGTCAGGGGGACTGGCTGTCCTAGCCCGGGGTCAGGGGGACTGGATGTCCTAGCCCGGGGTCAGGGGGACTGGCTGTCCTAGCCCGGGGTCAGGGGGACTGGCTGTCCTAGCCCGGGGTCAGGGGGACTGGCTGTCCTAGCCCGGGGTCAGGGGGACTGGCTGTCCTAGCCCGGGGTCAGGGGGACTGGCTGTCCTAGCCCGGGGTCAGGGGGACTGGCTGTCCTAGCCCGGGGTCAGGGGGACTCGCTGCTCTAGTCCGGGGTCAGGGGGACTCGCTGCTCTAGCCCGGGGTTGGGGGGACTCGCTGCACTACTTGTCTTGACTCCATATAAAGTCATTTGTATCTACTTGGTATAATTTAAGTACTGCAGTAAAAATTTTAAAGATTATTTACAGCTTTTTAATTCTAAATACAGGTACTGTACAGTATTTTGATTATAAACATTAATTTGGTTCATGTTTATCTGGTGTTTTTATCTTATTTAAACTATACTGTACTGCGTTCCCTCAAAACATATTTTTGTAAAAAAACAAATGTGTGATGGTTATTAATTTCTTTTTTTGTAATGACAGAGGCCGTCATTCAACCAGGAAGAGCTTCGAGTACTTCGAGAATGCAACAGGGAATCCTTTTATTACCGCAGCGTACCTATCGCTGCGGGTCTTTCGGCAGCTACGTACTTGGCTATGAGACAAGGTGCTGTATTAAATGTTTTCAGAGATGTGTTTTATTGTGTAAAGGGTTATGAAAAGTATACATATTTTCCGATCTAGCTCAAATTCTGCATGCTTGCTGCCTCGTAATTAATTCGGCAAAACACTGTACTGTATTAGGATTTCATAATATTGAGGGTATGGAAGGACTAGGGTCAGTAGTCACATTCTTGACCAGGGTTTCTCGATCTTGGTATTCTTGAAATAATTGCAGGTTGTATTTTTAGATAAACACACACAATTTCATTGTCAACTGAAGGGAAGATAATTTCTATCTTTGCTCTTGATGCTGGTTAAATGAGAAATTACACAAAAGTGACTCGAGAATGCATTTACATATACTGTAATTATAATTAGCCTATTTATCACACTCTTGCAGAACCCTTAGTTACCTTTGGGGTTCCGTGAAACCCAGGTTAAGAAGTGCAGCTCTATACTATTCTAATAGAATAGTTATTTAACAAGATTAAGGAAGGTGCAAAATAAGTGTACAATAAGAGTCCCAAATGTTCATCCAAAATAGATTCTAGCATAAGTGATTCAATATAGTGTTGCTCATCATTTTGGCAGTAAATGCAAGAAATTTTGGTAGTTATGATTCTGTAGTCACAAGTGAAACTTATCCTCAGGCAAGGCTGCAGAATTAGAATAATTCAATAATATACAGAAATTGTATGGTGTTTTATGGCAGCTTTATGATTTGAAAGAGCAAGGAATTAAAGCACTTGGTAGAAACTGGTTTCCTTGTACAGGTATTGAGGTAGGTAGAAAAATGTGTTCAGTTCAATTTTATTAATGCAAGTACATTTTCTCATCATACAGGAATCTTGAAAATGAGTTCGCGATTTGGTTACACTCCAAAGATCATCGGAGCATCATTCATTGGCTATTTTATGGGCAAGCTCTCGTATCAGGGTGCATGTGCCGAGAAGATGATGCAGCTCCCTAACAGCCCAGTAGGTGAAGCTTTACGCAAGAGGATGGGGCGCGTGGGTTTTCAGGAGACGTGGGTATATACTTTTTAATCTAGTTATGTTGATTCCTAATTTAATTATGCTAGGCTTATTTCTATATGAAATTTTCCTTATTAATACAACAAAGGCTATAAGAATAGAAATGATTCTCATTTGTTGCTCAATGCAAAGCTGCTGCTTGCTAAACCAATCAAATTGTTAATTAAGTTAGTGGCAAATACATTGAGAACATTTAGGTTATGTACAGTACTATGAAAGACTGTACTATTAATTCTTTTTAAGCCAAAGCCACTTTTTCACACGCCATATTTAGTGCATATTAATCTTTTTCAATGTTTTCAGCCTTGGCATGGAGCCAGGATTCATGTTGGGGTATCCCTCAAGTGAGCTGGGTCCTCCCACATCTGATGAGCCCATCTTTGACGACCATAGACCAGACCTGAGAGACCACAACGAGGGTCTGGATGATTACGAGCGTGGAGTTACTGAATGTAAGACTAGCGGTCGGCGTTCAATCCCCGACCATCCAAGTGGTTGGGTACCATTCCTTTACCCCTGTCCCATCCCAGATCCTTATCCTGACCCCTTCCCAGTGCTATATAGTCGTAATGGCTTGGCGCTTTCCCTTGACAATTCTCTTCCTCTTCATCTAATTATATTTTTAACATTTGCCCTTTAAACATTGTTTAGACCAGTTTTCATGTATTACATTCTAGTGTCCTCTCAGGCTTTGGTTCGTTTGGTCTGAAGTTTCACTTCAAATTTAAGTATTATACTGTTGAGATATTGATATTTAAACACCATTTTGACTTCTGCATATTTGTTTTATAGCTTTCCCATTTTTGCTAGTGTATTTATGTCTGATAGACATTGGCTCCGTATTGATGATGTGGACTGTGTGGGGTAGGTTAAAGTAAAGGCACTAAGAGTCTTTGAATTTATTTAATTGTTTTACATCGTTGGGAATGTAATGTAACATATTTATGTACATTTACATATGATGCATTTGACTTTGTTCTCCACAGCACTAACTCCTTACACAGAAGCCTCCTCAAGTGCATCACAACAGTACACAACATACCAAGAGCTTAGACGCCAAAACCGTGAAGAACATATCAATAAAATGGCTGAAAAATATCGTAGGCCTCAAACAGGTATGTTTTTATGGATTGTTATTAAAGCTGTTGATTGAGGGGGTAATAGGTTGTCTTAAAATCCAGATAAACAAAATACAATAGTGAATGAAAGGGAAAACTAAAGTAAAAGGGAAGGATACTATTAGTAGTCGAGAGCTTGCCTAATTTGTAGCATGTAAGTTACCCATGCAGTATTATCTCTTAAGGTTTGGCCTCTTGTGTTAAACACTTGTTTTGTAATTGATTCTTTGAGACAGTAAGTGATACTACTGAAGAAGCTGCAACTGCCTGCTGTTAGCCATTTAATATATTAAATAAGTGTGACTACACAAGACAATGGTAGTGTGGACTCTGTATAGCTGCGAGTCTGTGTATGATATAAACATGAAAATTAATTAATTAGAGCAGTAGACGCTTATAATGCAAGCAGCATATGTGTTGTAAGAAAGTGCGGAGTAAGAGTGTCAAATTGCAAGATTGAGGAAAGTTTTAAGAGGGTTTGGGCAGGTTGAATCATCCAGACTGGTGAAGAAAGTGTCTGATCAACTCTTGAGTGATGTTCTTTAGATTTTATTATTTGATATTGATAATCTCCATTTGTAATAAATTTTTTTGTGCTTGTCTGACACAGCAGATACATTACCAGAGAGTGGACCTCTTCCTCAAGGTGCAGAAGATTACCATCCAATTCAGCCTACACACAAGCTACAACCATCCATACGGACCACTGGGAAAAAGAATCAGTATGGAGATGATGTCGACGAATAATGGGTTTAAAAGATAGGAAGGTGAAGTGTTTAAATGCAACTTCAGTTCGGATTCTGGTGTATGCATTTGGGGTTTAAGACTAGTTTGGGGTTTGACTTCTTGCACAACTGCAGTATATTTGTAATGCTGGGGAAAAAAAAAAAACATGGTTTTTAGATATCTAATACTGGTTGGCTTGGCTGTATTATCTGGATGGCAAGTTATGTAAAAAATATACTGTGATAGAACTCTTGCTGTCTCACGACAGACATAGTTCAGTGATCAAATTTACAATTGGATTCCATCTCGTGTAGTTACCTTGTCCACTCGCAGTTTCCTTGTGGTAAACATAGCTTTCATAATTGTAGTTTCAAACAGATTTATCTATGCCTTTTAGGATTTCTTTATATTAAAGGGAATTTTATTTCTAAATGAGGCAATTCTTGAATATCATGATCATGTAACATTGCTTATATTCTGCTGCCTTATTAAGCCAAGACTTTCAAGGAACATATTGTAAGAGCAGGCAACAAATTGCCTTATCAGAAATGGCAAAGCATGTGCCGAGTGATTGTATCTCCAGAGTGAATTATTAGCTAATCTAGGCAGTAGATAATTCAGACTAGAATCAAAACAAATTGCATAACTTGCTTAAAAATATCTAAGTGGAGGGTTCTAGAAGTCATTGCAGTGCATTATATATAACCTTTAATAAACAGCCAGTTAAGGCTAATTTATCATACTGATAGTTTGTTGCCTTAGGTTGTGAATTAAACACACACTTTCTATTCATTCTTGTCAGAACGACTTTAAACAAATTTGTACAACTGTAAATAAATTATTAAATGTTCTTTTACTCTAAATTACCATCTTTGTGATGAGCGACCTCATTCTCTTGATTTACCCCAACATACAAAATGTTAACTTAACCCGAAACATAGAAACCCAAGCATCCCACCTAACCTACTGATGCAGCCACTCAGTAATATAGAAAACATGTATACTTGTATGTAATTTATGTTGGGAACAATAATATATTAGTTTGGTTGGATGGCCATCTCTTGTTGCCCCACTTCATTATAAAACATGAGGGTTCCTGGCAGTTTATTAGTTTATCAGCTAATGAGATTTTGTGATGTGGAAAACCTGTCTTTGTACAGTTGGGTAGAGTAGTGAAAAGTTGAGTAGATGTGTGTTTTGACAATGAGCAAGTGCATGTGGGGAGATGCAATGGTACACCTACCTTTCCTTGGAGCAGAAAATGTGGATGAAAATAACTAAACATTACAATGAAGCCAGATAACTAAGTCCCTAGATTTTATTTGTACAAAATAATTATTTTCCTTATTAATTTATTATTACAAATACAGGTCACTCGGATCACAATCTTGTTTAACTTCAAACATGCAAAGGCAATAGACCTGTGCAGCCAGTCTCAAATCCAAAAGCAAGAAAATTCAATTTTAATGAACGGATTAATTAGGAATGAACAAACCAAATCCTTACAGAAATATGATGGGAAGACAGCTAGATAACACATCCTTAAACCAGTGCCTTCAGAAAATAGGCAGTACACTAGCAGTATGTGCAAGTTACATACCACTGGAGAAGGGAGAGATGTAAACTGGAACGAGAATGGCATTCACACTGTAGGCAATAAAAGGCAAATTGCAGAGCGTCTTCCTTTATCATCCTCGAGATAGTGCAGTTATGTAGAGAAATAAAAAGAAGCTAAAGTTGCAAGAATCTCATAAAATTCAGGCGAGGCAAAGAGCATAAGTGAAATAGAGGAATCCCAAATACTTTTTTATGCAAAATCTAGAACAAAAACTTCAACTTGAATTGGGCAATTGTGCAAGGGTGATGGAGCCTTCACAGACAAAGGAGTGAAATACCGAGGCTACAGTACAATTGATTTCAGTGAACCCCAGAAGATGATCAGTGGTCCAACTGAATTTATTATGTGTTGCCACTATCGAACCATATCAGATGTCACCATAACCCCACGCGACTGAAGTAGCCATAGACAGTATGCTCGTGCACTCAATGAGCCCAGACTACTAGAATTTTATATTAAGAATTGCAAAAAAAAAAAAAAAAAAAAAAAAAAAAAAAAAAATCACTGTCCACCCAGGCACCTGACAGCGCTTCGGATCCGTAGCCCTGAGGGTTCTGGTTTTGATCCCCGGTGGAGGCGGAGACAAATGGGCAAAAAATGTTTTTCATCCTGATGCCCCTGTTACTTACCAGTAAATAGGTACCTGGGAGTTAGACAGCTGCTTCCTGGGGGTGTGTAACAAAAAAGCAGCCCTGGTCAAGGACAGGGACGCTAAGCTCCGAAATAACCGAGATAACGCCCTAAACATTTTCGAGATGTAGCCTAGATACTGGTGTCATCTCCGGCATACTTAAAGCTGCAGAGGTTACTCCACTCCACAAAGGAGGTAGTAATGCAGATGTAAAAAGTATAATCCAATAGCTCTAACTTTCACTTTTTTTTTGTTAGAGCTATTAAGTCACAAAAATATATATTCCCTGGAGCACGGGCAGAAGAGCACCTTACATAATAATTTGCACTTTTTAGTTAAGTTTTGATTGAGAAAAATATAAACTTTGTATGGAGTAAAATATTTTTATTATATATATATATATACAATATTGTGTTCTGTACATTCTAAAATAACATTCATATCACTTCAAACACTCATTGTCTTGTGCACATTTCAGCATAAGCACTGTAGATCCCTATTATACTGCTAAGTAATTATCAAAAGAAGGCACCAAGCCAGGAAAACACTGCAGCAACATCAGTATACTGCCGAGCAGCACATCAAGGATAATTTAAATAGTTATCACTTTTGAAGTCGTCAGATTATTTTTAAAAACTTTGGTATGTGCGTAAACTTTAATGGATACTGTAATTAATACTGGGGCACCTGTATCACTAAAGAATTAAAAACTGTTTTAAAAGAAAATTAAAACATGCGAATGGATTCAGAGGATACAGAAATGATTGTGGTGGTAGGTAGGTTACACATGTAAATGTGTAATGTATATGTAAAAATTCAAGACATTATTTAGAAGAGTTGTAAACATTGATGTATACTTTGACTAAAAATCAGTCTGGGCTATAGATTGAATTATGAATAACTTATGAAATTCTGTAAGGAAAATTCTGAGAATACCCGGAGGTTAATTGCAACTTATTATGACAATTACAGAGTATTTAAAACTTTACAAATGTCACTGAAAATTTACTCAAGACATTATATGGTATAGTTCTAAAAAATTCATACTCTGAATGTTAAACACTTTTCACCATTCTCACTAAAAATTAAAAAAAGGGCCTAATTTCATCTAATTTAATTAATTCCTAGTGCATCATAACTGAGACTACAGGGATTTGTCCCTGGCATTAGTATAGAAATTTTTGGAGTAGCTACACTCGAGATATAATGCCTGGTGTTGCCAGATGTTTTTTTTCTATAAAATCTGCCATGACCCAATAACATTGGGGATGTTCGTTGCACAACCATATAAGTCTTCAAACTTCTAAGCTGATACGCAACAGTGTTCGCCACACTACAGCCACTGAAAATTAAAGACATCTAAATTATGTATCTCCCAACGGAATACCTAAATCTTCTGAAAATGGCTACCCTCCATGTATGTATTGAGGGAGCCTCCCAGGTTGAATTACTGACCTTAAAATATATTCTCAGATCGAGTCATGAAATAAGTGTGATAAAGGATGGTATGTTTACCAGTTTTATAATATACAGGTGAAAGAGAACTTCAAAAATCTAACCAAATCTATTACTCTTTACTGGTTAAAGTCTAAACTTTCCCACTGACCCAATGATCCAGGACTCTCTTGCACTCAAATCTCTGAACCTCTTCCATTAATGTCCTTAAATTATTAAACCAATTCAAGACTATATATAAAACAAAAATACCTGGTGTAACTCAAGACAACAGTATTTTAATATTTTGTCGAGCTGGCCTGAGCTACTCATAGCATCTTTATGTTCTATATTGTCCAACATTCAGTAATAAAAAAAAATTAATTGGGCTGTATAGCAATATATCGCCATGCAAAATACTTCAGTCAACGCATCATCTTGTGAAGCTCTCTCACTTCACACACCTTCATTCAGTTCCTGACTATTACTCAGTCCTCACAAAGCAACTGAAATTTGTGATAATACATGACAGAACAAGTGTTTTATCTTACATGCTCGATGGGTAAAGGTATTTATGAAGGATAATAATTGAAAGGGGAAAATTGTTCAATGGTAGAAAGACACAATGAGACATCCTGACACCGCTTTTAAAACATTTCTTCCGATCACATTGCATTATGAAATGTCTCATTATAAGTAGAAAAACCAGCTACATATGAAGTCTTAAACATTCACAGTTTACACGCATCTTCCATTCATATCTTGCTTGAGCACTGGGATTGTTATATTGTACTACTGTACACACTTTACATTCGGGTATGTGGATACAAACCTTCATTCAGAATATTTGCAAAGTAAAACTTAAAGCTAAGATGACTTGAATTTTGTTGATATCACATTATTAACAGGCTAAGAATTAAATGTTACCAAAGTAAAGACTTAATATATTAACAGACTCAGAACTAAATATCACACAACATTATAATACTGTATTACATGCTCTTGTGATCTGACTGGGTTACGCTCATGTCGGCTGGCTCGATCAATGAACTTACTTTCTGACCTTCTGCTCCACAATCCACGTTTAATTTCAGGAACTTTCTTAGACTTCATGGTTTGGCCTACGTTTTCTTTGTCCAACCCTGCTTCACATGACTTCTTGCTTAGGTTTTCAGTACTTCTGGGTCGCTCTCTAAGAACATAAGCAAGACCAGGTTTTGCCATACTTACAGTTTCCTGTGTGCATTGCAGCAGGTTTGAGAGTGGAGCAGACTGCAGGGGAGATTCTCCAGTTTTTTCCTGTCCTTGGTGTTGAACACTACTGACATTGCTAGTTGTTGCTTTGAGGGGGACTCTACAGTTAGTTTCGTTTTGCACCTTATCTTTCGATTCTTTCTTTGACTCTGAAGAGCGTTCTGCTAAACGAAAAATGTTACCTCTCTTCAGTCGACTCTTTGGGTTATCAAGTGTGTTGCTCTTAAATTTAGTGGGCTTTTCCTTGAAGGACACTCGTTTCTCAGGTGGTGGTTGTATGCCTCTCATTTTGAGAAATGGATTACTGATGCGTTGCGGATCTAGCTTTGTTGTGGTGGTCAAACCATCACCAGGGTCAGCACTCACTGTGGTATCCAGGTCAGAAGTGGGCCTGTGGGGGGATGTTGCAGCATTTTGCCGAGGTCTTGACTGTCTCAGGTAAATCTGGGCTCTCACTAAATGCTGACGTGCTTCTTTTTCCATAGCTGCCACTCGGTGCTCTCGATGAGTTACATCACGTTCTCTTTCTTGTAGAGCCACCTCACGCTCCCTTACTGTTAACTCAGATTCCCGAAGTGTTAAAATTCGCTCTCTCCATGATTTTGGTGACATACCCCCACAAGCACATGCCAGTTTGGCCAAGTTTATATCAATACTTCCTCTTTCAGGAACAGGCCCCACATTTCTAGCAGCATTACAGATTTTATCTATGGTGTTTCCTAAAGGTTCTGTGTGATCTCTTTTCTGAGGTAGTTTTATTTTTTTTTTCTTGAGGTAGATACGTAGTTATGGAAGCGACTTCATTTTCCTTCTCATTAGGGACTAGTTTATCCTGACAGCCAGAGAATTTGTGCTCCTCCGCATCACTAAAGCTTCTTAAGTCGTCTCTTTTCGAAATTCTGTAAGTTTCTTTCATGGAATATGTGTCAGATTTGGTATGATTAGCTTGAGCTTCATCTCTACAAAATACATCTATTTTGTTAAGTTTCCTGCTATTGTTGGAGGAATCTCTCTCTATGGCTGGGTCTGACTCTTTCAATAACTCATCTGCATTTTCCTTTTTTCCATCTTCCTCCACCTTTTTGCTTGCTCGTGTCTCAAAGCTTCTTTTATCCTTTGAATCATCTGCATCCTCCACAACATCTAGTTTCCTTGGTGGGTTAGCCGCACTCAAGAGAACTGTGTGACTCAGAGAATGATAGAGAGAGTCATCTTCCTGTCGATCCTTATCCGAGGTAGTACGAGCTACAAGAGCGGAGTGATGGAGAACCAGGTGAGCGGTAGGACGCAAGAAGTCCTCATAAGTCAGCAAAAGACCCAAAACCTCTTGTAATGCACTGCTGTATTGCATGGGAATGCGTTCATATCTGTTGAAAAATAATACAATTCCTTGACAAGCCGTTAATATCAATAGGTAGCATGAATCAATATTTGATTATTTCACATCTACCAAGCCAGCAAAATTAAATAAAGTTTTATGCACCATATACAACATACAATATTGCACCATATACAATAAGTATTTTATAATGCAATATTAACTAGGCATTTTGATTGCATGAGGGCAATCACGAAAGGTAAAACTCAGATTGGATAACTAGCCAAGAATGTTTGGCTAGTGAAACTTTACACGGCAAAAGTGTAAAGGTGTTTATTTTGTTGTGGAATTAACGTTATTGATGAAAGTAAATTACAAATGTCATCAAAGTTACAAAAAAATCTTTGTATGCCCTATTCTGCATGATGAAGCCTGTCAACAAAGAAAATATTTATATATAAAGAACTATCAATATATAATATGAAGAAAAGTGGGAGAAATAACAAAAATATTCAATTTCTCTAACTAGACCTAAAATATGCAATGAAAAGGATCAACCAAGATATGATAACATTCGGAATTCTGATGAGTGTAGAGAGTGACAGTTTTCAACACAAGACAAGATGCATTACTGTTCGAAACGTGAACAACAAATTAGTCGTAAGAACTACAAATTTAATATTTTTATGAAGGTGGTAAGCAAGAGGAATGCAGTAGAAGTAGTAGCAAACGTTGCCACCTTCATACAGTCTTAAGACGATTACCAGATGCCAATAGACAGGAGGTGGGGGCCCCAAGAGTCATAGTTTGCTTCCCACAGACACTGACCTTGCTTCTCTGATTTTGGAAGCCAGCTGCTTGTGTGTGGTGGCCTGGAAGGGAGGGTGCAGCGCACACAGCTCATATATCAGACAGCCCAGTGACCACATGTCCGACTTTTCATTGTAATCTTGTCCTTCTATTACTTCCTGTTGAATACATACATTCCATCAATGCATGACAGGTGCTTAAAATCACTTGTGCAATACAATTTATGGAAGTTAAGAAATCATTTATTACCAGCAGCATGCATAATTTCCACATCATGCCATTCTCAACACTGACTGTCATTCCAAGTTCAGACACCAAGTACATCAGTCACCATCCTCGAATAGACTTTTTTTTTCAAAACCATTTCTAGGACATACCTTTTTAAAAGGTAATGTCCAAACTTTGATGACAAAAATAAAAAAAGCTGCAAATATCAATGATAAGCTATAACAGTGTTCACAATTAACTGCTTGATGAATGTCAGAGAAGATGAAATTTGTAACTAAATAGAGCAATGATAGCGACATTCCCAATGTCATTAATGAAACAAATTGTGAAGGCAATTACAGTACCCCTGTATATTTTGGTCAATTATTTATGCAGAACTGAAAAAGTGCCAAAATGCACAACTCACAGGGCTCATATAATAGGGAGTTCCAACAAAAGTAGTAGCAAAGCTGGCCTCTGAGTTCAGAGTTCTGGCCAAGCCAAAGTCCCCCAATTTGACTTCGCCATCTGCATCCAGGAATACATTAGCCGGTTTGATGTCTCTGTGGAGGATGATTCGTCCTCCTCTCAGCTGTCTCGTATGACAAACCTTCAAGGCTTCGCAGATCTGTAACAACCAAGGAAGATGGCAGTAGTACAAGTAGAGGAATACGCTGCACAGAGCCATTCAGCAGACTGGTGCGAGGTGAAGTAACAAAGGAGAAAAACAAATCTAATGCGGAAAAGTGTGTTAAAAGAGGAATATGAACAGTTAAAGAGCAGAGGTGTGGGCCGGTAATGTTTAGGCACGGAGTACATAATTTAGGTATCTGTCAAACAAAGCTCATAGCTTAGTCATTAAGTAGAGGATATATTGGGCAACTTTGAGACAAAATTAACTTATTATATTATATTATAGTGTCAAAAATAACCTTACAACATCAAATTGCTCATGAACATTTAGACAGCAAAAGCTATGATTGATTGCTTAAGTTTTCAAAGTTTGTTGAAAACTTACATTTTTTAAATTTTTTCTTGGTATAAAAGAAGAACCATTTTTGTAAACACACGAGAACATTTGTATAACATAATTCAATTGACTTGACAATGGTCCAGGACGGACCGAAACGTCGTCGTCGTCTCTTCACTTTCTAGTGTGAGGTTTGGTCAACATAACTCAAAACACAGTGGTGCATGCTTTGCATAAATTCACACACACACTTTGTAAATTTACCGAAGACACAGGTTTGCAGGTAGTGTTTGTTTTTCTTTTACAGCTATACAGAACACTTGTGTGCACATTTACCATTCACATTAATACTGTTTACATACAGTAAATAATAAGCAAGGACTATTGCTTATTATTTATTAGTTATATTTATTAGTTAAAATCCACTTTTTTTATTTACACTTCAGGTAGACAATAATTGCTCTGCTGTTAACCGAGTAAACTACTTCGTAAAAAAAATTCTGAAAGATATTATTTTGCTTTGCATAGCTACAGTACAGAAAATATGTAGATCTGTCATGCATGCACATTCGTGTTTTAGTTTATGATAAATAAGGAATGTTGAAATGTTTCTACTCATTTTCAGGAACACTGTATGAACTATAACATATTACAGTATATACAGACGAGGAGTCACAATAACGTGGCTAAAATATGTTGACCAGACCACACACTAGAAAGTGAAGGGACGACGACGTTTCGGTCCGTCCTGGACCATTCTCAAGTCGATTGTGACTTGACAATCGACTGGTGGTTTGGTCAACATTACTGTATATACTTTATCATTCATTTTTGGGCATCTATATTCTAGATATTTAGCATTAACTTTTAAATATTGACAAAATTGAGTTATAACCCCAACAAATAACATTGGAAAGGGAAGTTGTGAGGATGACGAGATATAATAATTATGCATGTGTTTGAGCAGGATCACGGTGTGCAATCTCTGACCACTTGGACGGTCAGGGATTGAACGCCAACCTGCACGAAGCGAGACCGTCGCTCTACCGTCCAGCCCAAGTGGTTGGGCTGGAAGGCAGAAGGCTGCTACTGTTTTATATAAAAGCTAAAATATAATAATGGCCAGTAATTCAAGATCCTTAATTATTACTTAAACTGTATATCTAAACAAAAATATAAATATTTAGCATTGTGAAAGAAGTCAAGAAAACTAACTTGTTTGAGCACCCTCCAGATGAAGCCCTCCTCTAGAAAGGTTGAGGTCTGGCGGCACTTTGATATAAGATGTTTCAGGTCACCACCGGGGCAATATTCCATCAAGATGTAGAGTGTGGTAGAACGCCTATCAACTATGTGATGCAAGAACTTCACTATATTGGGGTGTCTCAATTCTCTCAAAAGATTCACCTCCAGTACTAACCCCTGAAATGAAGAGATGTCAGTTAGAAAATCATTGTATCCTTAACAGAGAACATAAATGCAAGAAACTAAAATGAATAATAATAAAGTTAGGTATTAGGTGGTAGGAAACATGCCCAACCATTCCTCTCCTGCCTGGGATTTGAACCTGGAATTCCTGAGTGTGAGCATACCTGGAGAGAGGGAGAGTTTCGGAGTGGAGTAGTTCTACTCCCCGAGCCCAGCCTGGGGCAAGAATGAACTCAACTGTACTACCGAGCCCAAAATTTGGAATACACTACTATATACACTAATACCCCGGCACTCGGACACTTCATTTGAGAAAAAACGCTCGGTAGTCGAACGTGCACGAGTAACAAACAAGTTAGTTTCCAGTAGCTGTCATTCAGTACACAACCCCACTAAACTTTGCTGTAAACTTTGTGTTTTCTTCAATACTTTTATATTCTTAGCATAAGTAAGTCACCATGGCACCTAAGAAGATTAGTGATGAGCCAAATGAAAAGATAATTAGAACCATGATAGAGATGAAAAATGGAGCTTATAGCAGAATATTAAAAAGTGATATCCGGGTGTCTGTTGTTGCTAACAAGTTTGGTGTGCCTCTAAATCTACGATCTTTACGAGACTAAAAAATAAAAAGTCATCAAAGGAGCCGATAGCGAAGTGTTCAAAGCCAGTCATGGGTGGTTTGAGAAATTTAAGAGATGTGGCATTTATAGTGTGGCGAGAGCATGGGAAAGTTGCCAGCTAACACAGATGCTGCCACAAACTCTATCTACTCTCCTAGGTACAGATAAGTGAAAATAAATTTGCATTTATTTCATCTTTTATTTTCATCATTGTGTTTATATGTGCATTTTTTTTAAATACAGTAAATTTTTAAATACAGTGTGGTAAAGTAAGAGTCGGTGGTATCTGCTAAACTCGTGTTTTCCAGCAGACAACTGGATGAAGTTACTCAAGAGTATATACAGTAGTTCCTATATAAAATATAGACATTCTACTTTTAAATAGGTTACCAATTCAACACAGACTTGCCTGCTTCTCAGATTCACTCATGGCACCATAATTGAGCTCCTTCCATACAAGGACTTGTCCATCTAGATGTCTCACTTTCCGCACTGTTCCATGAGCCCCACTACCAATTGTTGATAGCACCTCAAACTCCTCTAGTTTAGGACCCATAATTTTCAACATTCAGGGATAGATAGCACTGTAAAGAAAATATATATACTGTACATCATTCACCTCAATAAATGATGCTCATCCACATTTTTTTTTAAACAGTCTAAACAACCAAACATTTAAATAATATACCTTATGATTGAAGAACAAAGCCTGATGCATATCGAGTTCCCACAACCAGTAAATGTACAATTCACATTATCAGATATATTTAACATTTAATTTTCCTTTATCATTTAACTTAATATTTAACTAAACTTTCAATTCAAATCTGCTTGATTCAGTTTGCTTTGTTTAGAAATATCTAGCTCAGAGACTGATACTTCTTAAATTAAAATGTGTGTGTTCACTCACAAAATATTTATAAAACTAGGACTGTTTAGTGAGGAAATCCTAACTTTCCAGATAATTTCTGATATGCAATTTTTACAAGAGTTCTATACCCCCCTCCCCCCCCTTCTTAAATATTGGGACCATGTTATTGACTCCCGCAGGTAGGGTCAGTAGTTCCTATCGACTTATTAAATATGCTACTTAAGTGGCCCACCGAACTGCTGCTCACACTATTAAGAGACGCCCTCGAACCTTGTCTAGACCAAAAGCAATTTTTAGGTTTAGGCCTCTCACAATTTGTGTACTGTAATTAAATCTTTGTTAAGTCTGCCTGTAACACAGTGTACAGTATTTTAATCAACATCTTGATAACCTTCTTCCACATTGGATAAACTTGAGATTTTTGGTCCTGGACCATTCTCAAAACAATCGACTTGAGAATGGTCCAGGACGGACCGAAACGTCGTCGTTCCTTCACCTTCTAGTGTGTGATCTGGTCAACATACTTCAGCCACATTATTGTGACTCATCGCCTGCAATTATCAAGCATTTTATTCATTTCCTTCCAGTGTGTGTTTGCAGTGCTCAAGTCTTTTCTGCTACCTTCATTTTAAATACAGGAGTTGAACAAAATCCTTCAGTACTGAAATTTCACATTGCTGGCTATCTTGGCTATCTTGGCTTGACTTAGTCGTTTTTTATTTCTGGCTTGACCACTTTTTTTTTTCTTAATGAATTCTACTTATCAGCTAGGTGGGGGTTCCCCTTTTGTGCCTTCTAAAAGTACCCTTTTTTCTGATGGTGTTTAATTTAGTTTGTCAGCCTTTTGGAATCGTCATTTAGCACCATTTGTCTGCTAGGGCTATTTCCATATTTGTAATTATTTTTATACATGGTATTCATTAACTGAAAGAGAGGCCATCAAAATCTGGTCTGTTATTGAGCGTGTGTTGCTCTTCTGTTTCATCTGCAATTCACAAATCTGGACCTGATATCCAAAGATATCAGGTGGAAATACTGAGATGGTCAAATCTGAATGCAAACATGATCCGTGATCTGAAGCTGCCAATCAATATACATTATACCGTAATTGTATTATACAATATACTGTTGTTGTTGTTCTAGATTCAGCTACTCGGAATAAAAGTTCCAAGTAGTACGGGCTATGGTGAGCCCGTTGTGGACTTACCTGGCATAGGAGCGGGGCTGTGGGAATGTACAGTATACAGTACTGTAAATCTTTCTATAAGACAAATCGGTTACCGAGGTTCCTATCTAAAATATTAGTAATAAGACATCTTGTGTTATACTTCTGCTGTATTTTGCAGTTCAATTATAGTCTCTAACTATAAAATAGTCAGATCCCATTGAATAAGCTTACATAGAAGAATGAAAAAGATAATTCATCGTGATTTTGGACCACGAAACTCTGCATTAAGTTATCACATTGTCAAGGAAATTATATTTTTAACGTGGCAGCAATTCCTGTGATATATATATATAATACACTAATTTATTTATTTATTTTAATTATTTATGCATATACAAGAATGTACATAAGGAATGTGAGGATACAAATATGGTAATTACAGTCTTGTAAAGCCACTAGCACGCGCAGCGTTTCGGGCAGAAGGTTTAAGGTCCATGACTCCTACAATACCCAGATGACAGTACATTAAATATCAATCCACTAAACTATTATTGGTCCTAAATACAGCCATACATAGGGAGTATACATATACATAAGGGGTATGTATAAGGTACATACATGCTCTATCTTGCTGATAGCAAGTCGATATTTATATTGCTAGGAGTATTAATTAACGGTACACAGATACAATCACTAAGTCATCTGGAACACCACAGACACCAAAACACAAAGATGCAGATCCTTACTTCCTCAGAGCATATTTAAAGAGCCAGCCACCACCTTGCCAGTCGTCCCAGGTTGTGGCCTTTTCAAAGTAAGGGGGTTTAAAAATGGCTGCCAGGGCTAGCGGTAGTGATTGGTCGGCGAGTCTGAATATCTCACCTCGGATTGGCTCGTAGTTACCCTGGGCTGTGACGTAATTTCCGTAAACATTTACGCCATACGTAATATTTGTTCACTCTGTACTCAAATTGGTAAACTGTTTTAAAGTTGAATAAATACACGATTTCAATAGTATTATAATAAATTATATAATTCATTTATTTTGCTAATAATATTTCTATCATTAATGATTTTGGTTTGTTATTTTGACTTGCAGGGATCACTGAAAGCTGAACTCAATTCGGTTTATAAGCGACGTTGCAGTGTTTCTGTTGGGTCAACGAACAGTCACCAACGAACAGTACCCCAGCGAACAAACACGCAAACCCCAAGTCCAATTCTAATTCTGACAGCGATTTTGTTTATATATATATTTATCAACAAGCATAGGTATACACAGCACCTAATATGCCATTATTGGAGATAACAAATTAAAGTTAAAAAAAAGGCTTTAAATTAAATATCGAAATTCATTAATTATAATCCGAAATTGGAGACCAACGCTTGGGGCTAATGGTGTTAGCCTCACCCAGTTTTCTAAGAGGACACAAGTGGAGTCTGGGAGTATCATAGGCTAGTTGTAGGTCGGCCTCAGTGCCACACTTTAAGAAATATTGGCATCCAGACCAACTCCCTGGGATTTTTATGAAATCTAAAATCGGGGATATGTTTTGCATAGTTATTTAACATTTTTTCAGTGATTCATAACACTAAATTTTTTGAGAGAGGGGAGAAAGGGATGTAGAAGAGGAGACAGAAGAAAGGGAAGTAGAAGAAGAAGAGTGGGAAGATGTTAGAAGAGAGGAAAGAAAGGTGGAGAGGGTAGGAAAGGGGAAGAGGTGAGTAAGGGGCGGAAAGAAGGTGGAGAGGGTGGGAAGAGGAGAGGGGGAGATGAGAGATATTTTAAAAAAAGATGCTCATGATTAATGAATTTTAATTGATCTCAACCCTTTCCAACATTTTTTAGATTTAAACCCCCCAAAATGCATGTATCAATACACTCTGGCTTCCTGTCCCCCGACCCAATGAATCTGAATCTTAATCGGGCTCAGAGAAGAATGGTAAAGTTAATTCCAGGAACTAGAAATATTTCATATTATATAAATTTGTTTTTATTAATACGCTTAGGGATACACAACAATGTGCTGCTACCTTATTCTAAATGAAAGATTACACAGTGTAGATAAAAAAACTAGCTGTAAGTTCATGTAATATCTCACAGGATGGTTAGTCATACATGGAATCAGGAGATGAAAATTCAAATTTGAATTTGAATTTTGAATTTGAATTTTGAGAGAACATGAAATGCGAGGCTGATCTATTAGTCTGCACGAACAAAATTTGGGTACATCACAAGAATATCTTCCATTATTCCTGAGTGTATGAAGTAGTTACAGAGCTCATAGTACCTCATACTATTTAGTCTGAAATTATTGATAACATGACAGTCACAGATATATTGTTGGAGAATATGCCCTAGTTCTTGAATCCTCGTCACCTTGAATCGAGGTTCGAATCTTCGTCACGGCCCTTGTGGATTTGTTCATTTGATGCACCACGCAATTGTGATTTCTGTGTGTAATGCCCTAGTTCTTGTTCACATAGTTTACAACTGGAATGTCCATCAGTGGGAGATTCATTACCTGCAGCCACGTGCCTTATATATCGATATCCCAGCCTAATTCTGGCAATTTACAATGTCACACTATCCAATAAATGTTTTATGCTACCGGTACATATAGTTCTCAGTTCTAAACATATTACAGCTCTTTATACATAAAATAAATCAGTAAGTGTAGGTTAGACATATATATATATGGGCTTGGGTAGATATAAACGGGCTATAGGGCTTAAACTAGCTATTTAAGTTTGTTAATTAAAAAAATATATATATGTATCAATGAGTTTCGTCTCCAACCGAATCATTTTTATTCACCACCTCTGATTATAATTATTTATTGATAACTCTTATAACATTTGCTCAACTTTACCTCTACTATTTGCATAACGTTTTCGATTTTAATATAGTCATCAGCGAAGTTAATAAATACTTAATTACACAAAATACATTACCTGGCAACATAATATTTACGTCGCTTTAAAACCACATTTTCTTCAGGCTTTAGAGCTATACAAGTAACAAACACGAAATATAATAACATTATATAGGTATTCTAATATTGAATATGCCAACAAAATTATGTTTTAATTTTGTTAGCTCGAAATGGTAGATATTATTACAAATAATTGCAAGGTTTTGTTATTGTTATAATGACAAGAGGGAGTGGATGGGCGCGCGCGCTAGTGCAGGCAAGACGCTCCTCGCCTCGACGCTGTCATGGAGCACGTCTACCACGAAAAGGTGCGGTTTTTGGCCCTTTGATCGGCTCTATATGATCATTTAGTGCCCCTGCGATTGAGATATTCCTGGTGTTGGCTTGGTAGTTAGGTGGAGAGTTGTCTGGGAGACGGGGCGGATCTGTGCGGAACTATCTACGCAATTCCCCGAAAGCTCTGGATTGAACATTGTCGTCATGATATGTGTTTCGGGTTAGCTTATCTTGACGTTGGGTCGGGTTTCATACGTGTCTTTGCATTCCCAACGACCAGTTGGTAATTAAATGTTTGACAGCATTAGTTGTTGTGACGATGGGAGAACGAACCTTATATGTGCCCGGCCGAGCCGGTTTCCGGAATGGAAACCCAGCATGAGTCAGTATCCCGAAGAAGAATATACGTAATCAGTAAAATTAAAGGACCTTGCTGCAGGAGACACACTTGCCACCCACACCACGCGGGGTAGCTATACCTGTTGACCAAGAGGGCCAGAGGTGCCCTAGTATGTTTCCTCGGGAACACAGGAACCTCCGGAACCTGCTGACCGCTGGCATGTCAAGGCCAAGTCTGCCCTGGAACCCTGCTTGATGCCCAAAGATCTAGCTGAAACAATGCCAAAAATGGAAATGATGAAGTCCCTATGACCCCCCAGGCTGTGTGTGTGTGTGTGAGTGGTGAGTGGTGAATGTGTATGTGCGTATGAGTGTGTGAGTGGTGAGTGGGTGTGTGTGTGTGCACCAGGTGTCATTACAATCTGGAATGTTAAATAAAACTGCCTGATGTCATGTACATAATCCAGTGGGCAGTACAATTTCCAGAGACCCCCAGGCAGAGAACCCAGATGTTTGCACAGTAACACGGTTGAATCGGAAATCGTAAAGCATTAATGTAGCAGCTATTCTGTCATAATGTATCTTGGAACATGTGTGGCAAGTCTTGTCTTGGGCTTAGTTATTTGTATTGGACATATTGTAGGTGTTGTATATAATCATTTTGTACAACGACACCAAATAGTTTTTGTTTAAAGAGAATTGTATTGTATTTCTGCTTATTGTTGATCTATTAACAACTGACAACATAAGATCATTACAGACAGAAGGATTAGGAAACTGAAAAGTGATACAAGCAGCAGCTCTTGGACTGAACAAGGAAGTTTATATCAATAATCACCACTGCACTGAATGACTGTCCATCCATTTCTTGGCTTAAAACCTCAATTCATTTTCGTAATGATCATTGATGAACATTTGTTTACTAATGGATGGTGCAGAAGCTTTAAACACTGCCATGGTATAAAGTACAGTACAGAATAAAAAATAAGAAGAAAGAGGCAGTCTATCAATATGTCTGGCACACATAAGTATGTGCATTGCCCATCAAGTACAAGATTTTGAATCTAGAAAGGTCTTTACCCAAAAACCCACCATATAAACCAGTTAAATTGTCACATTATCATTCTTCAAGACTGTAAGAGAAATAAAAATCTTTATATTGAACAAAATAATTAATCTTTAAGTCAAGATTCAGTGTTGTAGTTTGTTGAGGGTGTTCAATGTAGGCACACAAACTTAATTTTATTGGAGGGATGCAATCCTGTATGACATGATAGCATAATTGTTTATTACTTTATTTGTATCACTGTCTTCACAGCAAGATGGGTTACTGTGTGGGCAACACTGCCTTAACAGTCTACTCCAAGGTCAGTACTTCACTGCTGTGGACCTGGCAGATATTGCTCAACAGATGGACCAAGCTGAACAGCGTCACATGGCAGAATTGGGAATACATACTGATGAATTCAGAAGGTTTATGGAGGTAAGTGGCAGGAATTTTTGTGGAATTTGTACAAACCCCAGTGGCACAGTGGTAAGACACTGGCCTCATGCTTCACAAGTGGTTTGGCCTAGGTTTGTATCCTAGCTGGGGAGGAGTGACTAGGTGCTAATGCTTAATTTTACGTCTGTTCACCCAGCAGTGATTGGGTACCTTGTTAAACAATTTGGTGGATGTATGCCAGGGGAAACTAGTGGTCGAGGCTCACCCATAAGCTGTGCAGTGGGAAAAGCTTTCAGCCTGATAACAGGAATTAGCAGTCTACTGTTTGTGTGCCCTTCTGTGTATATATATATATGAAAATGATGGAAAATACTTTTGCATACATTTCAATAATTAAATCACTTTATTTTTTATAGTACAGTGAACTCTGTTGATACTTAAAGTTTTAGTGAATGCAGTCCTCCATTATTTTGTTGCACTTTTAATATGATATACAGTATTACCATAACAGATTCATTCAATTGTATGCAGTTTTCTAATACACTGATTTAAGCTTTCCAACTATTTCACTTGTACAGTATTTATAAATTTTTAGAATTCAGATCAAGCCCTCATATCATTATAGATGACTTTTCCCAAGCCTTAAGAATCTCATAACTACCATATTTGGTTTTATGGAAGAAAGTTCAGTAATTTAATAAAGTACAGTACAGTATCTAGCTGAAATCCACATAATCTGCAACTTCACTTTCAGTTGATAAAGATTTGCATATGATTTAAACAGTTTAACATGTGCATAGCTGGAGTTACTTGTATTGATTTCACTTTTGAGCCTCACTCGGCATAACTTTGAAACCACTTTGGCCCCCCCTCCCACGTGTGATATTTTGAGAGGTGTTGGGATAAATATCTGGCACTTGTTTCAACTATTGTTATTTTGGGAGACATAATGTAGATTTGATTTATATTATTGTATTTGTCATAAAAAAGCAATACAATTTACATTGTAGCATTAAAATCTTAGGTGAAAATATGATCCTCAGCAACCATCGGTGAACATGGACGACAGTGGCATGTTCAGTGTCCAGGTGCTAACATCTGCCCTGCGGGTGTGGGACCTAACCTTGGTACCATTTGCTTCAAGCAGTTCTTTGGCAACAGCTGCTCGACTTAACCCAACGTAAGATGTGCCAAGTCTCCTACTCATAAATTTGACTTTGTTAAGTGTCCCACCACACAACTAGAGAAAAAAATAAATATGTCTATTTTGTGTGCATTCTATTAATGTGTTTGTGACTTTTAGGATGATACCACTCTTTTTTTTCATCTCCTTTCTCTCTCATTGGCCTCATGTCTCACTTTATTATAAATGCCTCTTTACTCTCCTTATCTTGATGACACCCCTCTTTTTTTCAGTCTATACTCCATTCTTTTTCCTAATATTTTACTTGGTGCCTCTTCACGTTTAAATACCCTTTTACTCTCCTCATATTTCCTATCTTATCTATAGATATACCTTCTCTCTCGTCTTATCTCACTTGGCACCTCTCGTCCATATGATACTATTTAAAGTTCATCCTTTGGCTGCAAATACTCATCACATACCATATTTCTTTCTTGTTCAGTGAAAGTAGACTCTGGTTTAATATGATAGCGTGAGACTTTAGACCCACTCTAGCTTAGTTTTAGAGTACTGTATCACATTTTATTCCTTGTTTGTTTGTTTGTTTAAATCTTAGCTAGGCTTTCTTCCATTTTTGCACTTTTCATGTACTGTATCGGTTGAGCTGGCCTAGTTTCTTGAAAGAGATCTTGAGTTCTTCACAAAGAGATTTTGTATCTGTCTCTTTTCCAATCATTGTCTCAAGATACTTTTTCCTTGTCCTTATTACAGGTCATTGGGCGAGTCGGTGACATGCACTGCATACATAGGGAAGGGTTGGTAATCTATGGTTGTAGATGACGTCTTTTTTTTTTTTTTTTTTTTGTTATTGCTCACACTCAACCCTTCTTCACTAAGGGTTACTAAGTTTCATAGTAGACACGAGACCACTTGATTGTTTCAAGTGTGGGTTGGACACTGTTTTTTGTTTGTTTTTGTTTGGCAACTCCCACCTACATCCTCCCAAACAAGGCTGTAGGTGGGCGTTACCTTGTGTAGGTCAATAGACCCTTTGCAGTTTCCTTGAATCATATGTTTTTATATTAAGTGTCATTTTCTGCAGTGTCTTCCCAAAAGATCTTAGAAAAGGCTTTTTGATGCTGTAGTAAGGTGTTCTTTATCAGATGTTTTAAGGCTTTTTCACATAATTTGTAGGTTATGTGGGGTCTGTTTTTTAAGTTTCCACATTTCATAACATGCATTTATTCACATTAATTTCCATTTGCCAAGAGGTGCTCCATACACTTGTATTACCCAGGTCTTCGTAAAGGGCATGACAATCATCTAAGTTTCTTATTATCCCTAGTAACTTGGCATCATCAGCAAATATGTTCATATAATTCTGTATTCCTTCTGGTATGTTGTTTATGTAGACAATGAACATTACCGGTGCAAGAACTGAACCCTGTGGTACTCCACTCGTGACATTTCTTCAGTCCGATACATTGCCTCTGATTATGTCCCTCAATTTTCTGTCAGTTAGCAGAAATTTCATCCATACAAGAAGCCTCCCTGTCACTCATCCAATATGTTCCAGTTTCCAGAACAACCTCTTATGAACTAACTCTACTGAAAGTTTTTTTTTTCTTTTGATGGGGGGGGGGGGGGGGGTACAGATAAATGTCAGTCAACCCAACCATCTCTTTCCTGTCTCTGTGGCTCTATCATAGGAATTAAGTAAATTTATTACACAGGATCTTCCAGATCAAAAACCATACTATCTGTCTCTTATTATATCATTTTTCTCCAGGTATTCTACCTATTTGGTTTTAATTATTTTTTCTGGTATTTTGACTACTACACTTGTCAGTAATATAGGTCTATAATTAAGGGGGGTCTTCCCTGCTGTAGCTTTTGTTGATTGGAACTATGTTACCCTCTAAGTATTACCCTTTTTGAAATGCTTCAGAAATGATCTGAAGTGTTTCAAGAGAACACACTGTATCTAGTGTGACGGTAACGCGTTGGTGTTCGGCTGTTTAAGGCTAGGGGTATGGCCTCGTCACATAGTTATAAAAAAAAAATAGAAAAACTGGAACTTCGTCTGTGGTAAGGTAAGGAGAAGACACACAAAACACAAGTAAAACTTTAACAATGAAATTTTAATTACGTTAAATAAATCAAAACATGAAAATATGGACAAACAAATATGTATAATAAAATCAATGAATCAAAATAATAAGAATACTTAAATGACACAATGAAAAGTTACGTTAAGGCAAAATAACAAGAAGTGCAACACAAAAGTTAAGTGGGAGGTGCTGGAATATTGGCTTAAAGCCACCACCTCTCTCAGTACACTCTAGAGTCTAGCTGGGAGGAGTGCTGGCTACGAAAGCACGGAACATTCTGAGGACTGATGTTGGGGCGACCCCAGACATCAGGTAGTATTGGGGGCGAGTGCAGGTGCAGCCAGACCGGCGACCAATCAGCGGAGCCGTAGCGATCAACGGGTAGTTTGGTGGTTGGAGTTCGAACAGGTGGCTGGTTGCATACGTTTCTGCTCACCCTGGCAAGCCTTGCTGGTGTTTGTTGTCGTTGTTGGACATTTCTTCCATAGTCTTTTATATAGTTGTGAAGACGTAATTTTGGAGGGAAGAGCAGGCTCAATCTCTTGAAGGAGATTATCGTCACAACTCTCCCCCGAAGCCTGCGGTTCTGGAAGAAGTACGTCGTTATGTGGTGGAGTAATGGATGGAGTTGCTTCTACTTCATAAACTCTGGAGAGATCATGGGCTAAGATGTTGTCAGACTCTTGGTATAGCGTGTCTCCAGGTTGAATTTCTGCAGTTAGCAAGCCCATAGTAGAAGACGTTGAGATGAGAAGTGGGCGTGCTGCAGGAGGTGTAGGGTGGTGTGGTCCGTATTGATGGTGGACCGAGCACTTTTCAGGTGTGGAGTGAAGTGCTGAAGCTTCAGGATGAGGAAGAGTAGCTCCTTGCCAATTGTTCCGTAGATCCTTGTAGCAGTAGTCGCTGACAGGTGTATTCTTCTCGCCTCGTTGCTGCATCACGACACCACCCACGTCGGTACCATTGGCGTCGACATGGAGGATGAAGGGCTTATCTGACGAGGTGAGAGTGGAATTAGAAGAGGGCATAGGAGCACGATTATTATCCTGAAAGCATTTGGGAAGATCATTAAGGATTTTGGAATTAGAAAGCGCCGACTCCTTGTCAGTGCTTTCGGGAGAAGAAGCCGGGATGGTCTCACTGTGGATGTAGGGTTCTGTGAAGGTAGAACAATTAATCAAGACAGTGGGAGGAGTACCATTATATTGCTTCAGGAGGTTGACGTGGCACAGCTGGGTCTTCCGCCGCCTATCTGGAGTCTCTATGACGTATGTGTTGTTGCTTCTGCACTCTTTGACGCAGTAGGGTCCTGAAAATCTGTTTTGTAAAGGTGAACCTGGGATAGGGAAATAAGCAAGGACGAAGTCTCCCGGCTTGAATTTTCTTACTTTGCTGGTCTGGTCGTAATGAGTCTTCATTCTCACCTGGGCTTTCAATAGATTATCATGGGCAAAGCGGTGGACTCTCTCTAGAATGTGTTGAAGGTTTTGAAGAAACTGGGGCACATTCTGATGCTCACTGAAGGTGGCATCTCTGAGAGAGTCTTTGAAAGCCTTAAGGGGAGTACGGCACTTACGGCCGTAGAGCATCTCATAAGGAGATACTCCTAGGGACTCATTGGGGAGACTTCTGAAAATACACATTATTAGGTCAATCTGCTTATCCCAATCCTTTGAGGTTTCACTACAAAACTTTTTCAAGAGTGCTTTGATGGTCTGATGACTACGTTCAAGAGAACCCTGTGAAGCAGGATGATAGGGGCTGGACAATACCTGTTTGATGTTGAACTCCTCCAGTGTCCTTTTGAAGAGATCACTGGTGAAGTTGGTGCCACAGTCACTTTGAATCTCCCTGGGAAATCCGTATTGAGTGAAGATCTTCAATAGATGTTTGATAACCGTAGCAGCCGTGATGTTCTTCACTGGAACTGCTATGGGAAATCTGGTGGTAGGACACAGGATGGTTAGGATGTAGGCGTTACCTGAACTGGTCCGAGGTAAAGGACCGACACAGTCTATTATGAGTCTGTGGAAAGGTTCCGCAGGCACCTGTATGGGAATCAGTGGTGCTCTGGGAATGGAGACGTTCGGTTTGCCTGCCATCTGACATGTATGACACTGTTTTACGTACTGTTTGACGTTGTTTACCATACCTGGCCAGTAGTAGTCTTGACGAATCCCATGGTAAGTCTTGTTGAAGCCGTAGTGGGAGAATGCTCCGTGGGCCAGGTGTAGAATAGTGGGCCGCAGGCTGGTGGGAATCACAAGTTGTTCGGTGTTGGCCCAATCGTCCTCCTCCTTCAGTTTACTGGGTCTATATCTGCGGTAGAGCAAGTCGTTCTCTAGGAAGAACCCAGGAATACTGTCGGGTTGAGTCTCAGCCTGGAAAAACAATGGTGCTAAAGTAAGATCTTCCCTCTGCAACTTACGGAACTCCAACTTGGTCAGATGCGGGGGTAGTTTCTGAGGGTCTTGAGGGACAGCGGTAGCAGTAGAGTCAGCTGGCTGTGGACGTGCGGCTTGTGCACGGGTGGTCACGAGAACCGGAGGAGAAACTTCATCACTCTCTTGAACCTCTGCTGGAACATACTCGAGAATAGGATTTATTGGCACAGAGTTACACACCTGGAGTTTGTCCATGACGATCAGGTTGGTCGGTTGCAGGCCTTCTGCCAAGTCGTTGCCTAGGAGAAGTTGCACTCCAGGCATGGGAAAAGGCTTTTCCCTGACGGCGACTTGGACTTCCCCGTTCACGTAGGGACAATCCAGGTGGACTCTGGCGAGAGGGTATGGAGTGGTAGCAGTGAGGTCAGTGATGAAGACTGTTTCCCCGGTGTAGACTATGTTGGGCACAGCCGACTTCAAGATGATCGATTGTAGAGCCGCTGTGTCCCTCAAGATCTTCAATTTGAAACGTCCCTCCGGATTTGAACCGTTGGCAGAGACAGTTCCAGTATACAGGTGGTTACTGAAAAGAGAAAGATCATTAACATCAACACCAACATTCATCACAGGCTTACCGGACTTAGGAGGAGTTGGTTTGGGTCGTTGTTGGTCAGTGGTTCCCTTGTATTGAGACTTACCACACTTGTCTATGGTATGTCCATAGAGTCTACAATACTTGCAGTACAGTTGTGAACCAGCTTGATCGGGGCTCACCTTCTCGTAACTGTACCACGACTTCTTACTGGAGGATGGTTCAGGTGTCAGCCGGTGGATGAGGCTGTAAGTGTCAGCCGACTTAGCACACTTCAGGTAGTCGGTTTCTTCTTTATCTGCTAAGTAGAGGCGGACAGGAGGCGGCACACGTCTCAAGAATTCTTCAACAAGCATCAGGTTGACGAGTTCTGCAAAAGTAGAGACATGTGCTGCTTCCAGCCATTTCATGAAATACCTCCGTTTCGTGTTAGCAAACTCAAGGAAGGTAGTGGTACTTGCCTTCAGGTGGTCACGGAATTTCCTTCTATAACTTTCAGTAGAGAGGAGGTAGGCGTCCAACACTGCTTGTTTCAGAGTGTAGTAGTCATTCTCAGACGCCAAAGTACTGAGTGTGACTGCAGCTCTACCTGTAAGATGGACTCTGAGAAGTGTGGCCCATTGGTCGACAGGCCAACTGAGTTGATTAGCAAGGGTTTCAAAGGTGGTAAAGAACACATCAACTTCTGCTTCTACAAAGGATGGCATTAACTTACTTGCATGTGATATATTAAAACTGACGGGAAGATTGGCAGTAGCTTGCTGGCGTTGAGCGAGGTGTGAAGTTTCCAACGTGTATTCCCGTTGACGACACTCAAGAGCCAGAGTCGCTTGTTGCTTGTCATGTTCACGTTGCATTTCCAACTCGCGTTGTTTGGTTTCAAGCCGTATGCGTTCCCGCTCCTGGAGTAAGGCAATCTCACGTTCTTGTTCTTCCCTTCGTATGGCAGCTGCTCGTTCTTGTTGTTCGAGGGCTTCCCTTTGCTGTTCGCGGGCTTCCTTTTGCTGCTCACGTTCAATCTTAGCCAGCTCTAGTTTAAGTTTCATCGTTGCCAAGTCAGTTTTATCTGCAATATAGTAAGTTTCATGAGTTTCAGAGTCTATCTTACCTTGCTCTAAATAGTAATCCAGCAACAGGTTGTGTAGGTCATTTTTGTTGGCTTGATAGGGAACTTCTAGTTGATACTCATGTGCAAGAGTTTGTAGTTCAGTCCTCTTGGCACGACTTAAAGTCCCTATTTCACCTGCTGGATTTGCACGGAAAGTTTGGAGACGAAACATGGTGAAATTAGCAAATAAAGGTACACGAATGTTCAATAATGAAATGTCAGAAACAGGACAACGTGGCAACTGGTACCTATCCTGTGTGATCTTTAACAATTAACGTTAAGTGAAAGATATTAAATTAAATCAAGGGCGCAGGAAATCTTGTACCCGGTACTCATGTAAGAGAATAAGGGCAAGAAAATCCTACTAACAAATGAAACAAAGTTTCGAAAACAAATGAAACAGTTAAATGCTTCAAAAGTAAAATTGGTAGTCCAAGGATGTAGGCATACCTTGCCAAGTCTCTAAAGGACATAAAGCAAGTTTTTCCTACTGAATTTAATATGATACTTACAGAATTAGCGAACTTTTGTGCTCTGAAAAAATAAGCCAATTCCCTACCGTTGTATGTATCATCATCTCTGACTGACGTGTAGGGGTGCGAGGTGTCAACTGGTGACGAGAACTGCTGCTGAGGTCCCAATTCAGCAACTAAAGTTCGAGCTAGAGGAACTATGGCCCTCTTTGTCCTCCTACAGTCAGATTGCAGAAGATTGGGTACTCTTGACCCGGGGCAGACCACAGTACCAGGGTACCAATATGATGATCTGTCAGAATGAGAAATATTCAAGGGACATAGATGGTAAATACGAGTAATAACATGGAGGGAGAGATGACCAATTAAGAGTATGACTGAGGCCTACAGTCACCACGTAATCCAAAGTTGTCTCACCTTCACTATATGTTACTCTCGTAATGCACAATACACCGCACCTTATAAAAATGAAATTGAATGAAAAATAGTAAAGCTACGTTAACAGAGTTAAATACGCTTACCATAAATTACCACTTGGCACCAGTACCTGAGTGAAGCTCCTAGGACAGGCCCCCATATAACTTGTGACGGTAACGCGTTGGTGTTCGGCTGTTTAAGGCTAGGGGTATGGCCTCGTCACATAGTTATAAAAAAAAATAGAAAAACTGGAACTTCGTCTGTGGTAAGGTAAGGAGAAGACACACAAAACACAAGTAAAACTTTAACAATGAAATTTTAATTACGTTAAATAAATCAAAACATGAAAATATGGACAAACAAATATGTATAATAAAATCAATGAATCAAAATAATAAGAATACTTAAATGACACAATGAAAAGTTACGTTAAGGCAAAATAACAAGAAGTGCAACACAAAAGTTAAGTGGGAGGTGCTGGAATATTGGCTTAAAGCCACCACCTCTCTCAGTACACTCTAGAGTCTAGCTGGGAGGAGTGCTGGCTACGAAAGCACGGAACATTCTGAGGACTGATGTTGGGGCGACCCCAGACATCAGGTAGTATTGGGGGCGAGTGCAGGTGCAGCCAGACCGGCGACCAATCAGCGGAGCCGTAGCGATCAACGGGTAGTTTGGTGGTTGGAGTTCGAACAGGTGGCTGGTTGCATACGTTTCTGCTCACCCTGGCAAGCCTTGCTGATGTTTGTTGTCGTTGTTGGACATTTCTTCCATAGTCTTTTATATAGTTGTGAAGACGTAATTTTGGAGGGAAGAGCAGGCTCAATCTCTTGAAGGAGATTATCGTCACACTAGCCACTCTGCATGTCTGGAGGAAAGTGAAGTTTAATGACATAGCTGCATGTATGCACCCTTAGATGCAGGTGTCCAGTGGTCAGAGTTGAAGAAAATATTGGTAATAACTACTGTTTTAGATGAATACTAGTATGTGCATGAGTTAATAAGGATGAATTGGATAATTGCAGTGCATATTGTACAGTATTTGGAGAATCATTTATGTGTGGCTGTTGTGCAAATTATTCCAACCTGTACTACTACAGTATTTTGTTTTTTTACAGAGAACAGCAGGCATACATTTGTAACTTCAAGGAGCATTGGCTGACAGTTCGGAAATTAGGCCACCAGTGGTTCAATCTTAACAGCCTCCTCTCATATCCGGAGCTGATCTCCAATACTTACCTGGCACTTTTTCTCAAACAGCTCCAGCATGAAGGTTAATAACCAAGCTTATGTTTTAGTATAGAAATTGACAAGAAGTGGTGCACGTAAGAGGTAGGACACAAATGCATGCAATATTGTGATCTATACAGAAACAGAGCCCGAGAAAATATATCTAAGAAGAATTATAATAAATCTAATACATGTGTTAGATGCTCCTGTGCTTAAGTTTAGTGTTACAGTGTATTAGCTTTGTAATTTTTGGCCTTTTTAAACATGCATTTTTCTGAGTACTGTATTAAAAATTTTAGGTGATAATTGAACTTCATTGTACTACTGTATATAATTTATCTGTAGTGATGGATTAATAATATATAACTGAATTGAATTGATAAGAATGAGACAAGAGATATGTTACAATAGTTACATAGTGAGATATGTACAATAGTTGTAGATCAAAATATTTGAAAGTGAGAACTTGGATAAGGAAAGAGGCAGCGCTCCAGGGCACAAACAGCAAAAATTAAGTTTTGAGGACAGCAGCTGGACAAAATATGGGGGGATTGTATAGTAAAGACAGATGACCAGTGTCTTGTAGAGGAAGAGTGGAACAATATATGAAAGAGGGTGAAAAGGATGATTAGTGTTCAAAAGAGTGAAAAGTTTGTGGTGTGATCAAGCCTGCTAGAGAAATTTGAGATTTGGTTGCCTCTTCCTCCTCTTCCCCCCCCCCCCCTTCCCTCTCCTATCACTGTACTTGATACACTGCCATGCTGGTATTCAAGATATGCTAGCCTACAGAGACCCTTCTCATTTGCAATTGCACTATTAGTCAACTAGTGTACTGCCCTTTGTATGTGGATTGTTTGTTGAATGTTGGACACGAGACCGAGTTAAGGGGTGAGAATGATGAGTGGGAAAAAAAGATGTGTGATGTTTGTCAATTTATAAGGTTAAAATGAAATGTGTGTCAGTTAGAGTTTGCATGAAGTTCCTAGATAAACTCGCCTTCCTTGTCATGGAGTTAACATAAGAGTATTGAAGATAAGATAGAGGATATCAGTTCTGGTAAAAAAAAAAATATCCAAGTGTTTTCTAACAATCTCTGGGCTGGCCCTCAATAGCTTCCTGGTGCATTGGCTATAAAACTATTTGGCCTCTGGACGAGTACAAGCTTACCAAGCACCAGTATCAGATGTTCGTATGCTTATTGAGGTGAGAAGTAAATGTGGGATCCGAGATTCTTCTAAAACTGAGTACAACTGCCTATAGATTCTGGGTGATTTTAATTGGTTTCTGGTCAATTGCAGATCCCCCATCCTGCATCCCTCACCTCTATAAGCACTCCAAATTCTGTTACTGGTGTTTGGCAGGCCTGCATCAGTCCAGAGACCTAGACGTTTTTTGGATGTACCTGTGATGCCACAGCTAATGCAATGTACCAAGGAGCTACTGAGACTGCCCAGAAAAGGACATTTCAGTACATTCATTTTTTGTTTACTTCATACAGATACAGAAGTCTCTTCTTTGCTTTACAGGTTATTCAATATTTGTGGTGGATGGCAATCTACCTCCATCGGAGGCAGATGAAACTTTGCGCCTTCATCCAGCAGTGCAGACGACTAAGCCTAAACTTCTGTCTGAGGTATGCTGATTGTCATTCAGAGTGGCTGGAAAACAGCATTTTCCACATATACAATGAGCTTAATACCTGTAGTACAGTATATCATCACATCATCCTTTTTAGATACTCGGAGAGGGCTTCGGAAGTACCACTTGCCGAGCCCGGCCTGGGATCTAGTTCGACTCTAAACACTTATGATATAACCAAATTTTCTAACCACACTACCAGTATTGATTTAAAAAAAAACTATGGTAGATTTGTCATTTGCAGATAAGGCCTGGTCAGAAACATTGATTCCCAGAACCAGCACAAAGTAGGGATTCATCTTAGCATTGAGGTTAAATGTAGCTTTACAGGTAGGGAGATGTCATATTTGATTAACACTTTCCGGCTATGAGGACTCCTCCCTGCGTCCTGTTTCGCCTACCCGCTTCCGCTATGTGGACATAAACTTATGTCCTCTTTTAAAATATTTGTATAAAATTCAATTTTTGTCCGATTTACTTTGGGTTTGTTTCAAACTGCGCGCCATGAGGCTCTCTTTCTCACCAATAGGCTGCATGGTACAATAAGTTCATGAAAGGTTCACAAACATAACAAAAGTAAAAACATTTCGTGTGTGTTTGACTCTCACTGATATGTTCCAGCATTGTTTTATATTTGGCGCTATTCTATCTTACGCTTTGTTGATCTTTTTTACTTACGGGCTCTTAGAACATTCTATTGCGAACACATTGACACAAAAATGAATGACGTACATAGAATAATAATGTCATGAGAATGAAATAAGTATAAACTTCCAAAGCGCCGTGCGTCGTCCTGTCACCGACACCGGGTAACAATTTCACCACTTCCCACACTCTTGCGGGCGGGCTGCAATCATTATTCTACGCTTATATTCATATCACCGTGTTGGGAATTTCATTGCGAGTCCATTGATGCCAAAATTAACGCTGTAGGACAAGTGTGGAGGTGATAACAATCCCAAGAGTAAAAACATTTTGTTGCTGTTGGGCGCTCACGGCGAGTCATCTTCGTAGTTATTTATTTGGTGCTGGTATCCCTATACGTTTCGTGACTTTTTTTTACTGATGTTGTTCTAGAGAATTTTATTGCGAACACGTTGGTACCAAAATGAAATACGTAGCTCAAGAACTAAGGTCAGGAGAGTAAAAAGAGTATACACATTTTTGTTTTTACGCTTACGCGGCAAAACGCCGGGAGCACTTACTGTTGTTTTTTTTACATTCGCCTGGAGCTGGAAAGTGTATTAATAATAAGTCTTGTTTGTATATTAAATCTCTCAATGCATCGATTTTTGGCCATTTCGAATGACACTTGACATTAATCATTTTATACAGTTTTAAAGATGCATCTCCTTTGGATGCTTACTAAAGTAAACAGCCACTGTATCTGGAAACCAGGATCAGGTACAGTCAGGCTGGACATCATTATCATATAGCTGCCACAAGCAACTATGCAAATGTCTCTGCAGGGTCTTGTACCTATTGGTGTGTGGTAATTTAGTTTTGGCGCCATTCGTTTTGGGAGGTAAAAATTGAGCTAAAGAAAAGAACTAAACATTGAGATAACATCCTCGCTAGACACATGAGCAGCGTATAAATCACACTGCACAGCAGCATCAGACTAAAGCATCTTGGATTGGTCAAAGGTGCACCTGTCACTTACCAAAGGGCCCTCCAGAAAGTCCCTTCATCAGTCTTGGCTAAAAGTGATGAACTCTTAAAAATGGAGAGAGAGCGACCACTAAGCAATAGTACGAAGCTTGCTAATGAGACTGCCAGAAGTGAGTTCAATGTCAAGAATGTTGTCTCTTAAGAAATTTCAGGGATAGGATACACATGAAACTGAGGGCAAGACAAAAACATCAGGACTCTTTCCAAAATCCAGGCAGCTTCAGGATGAACTAGAAGTAGAGCAAAAAAAATGCCCTGGGCATCTTAAATATCTTCCTCAAAGAATATACATTAAATATCTTCCTCGAAACCTCAAAGAATATATAATAAATATCTTCCTTGAAAGCAACTAAGAAAGGATCTGCCAAGTTTGAATGATAGGTGTCATTTGGGGGGATGGAAATAGCCTACTCTACTCTATCCCTTTGAGATGTATTTTCTTGTCTCAATAAACATACTTGGTAGGTGTCATCTTGAGGTCTTCTATATTTTTCAACATATCATTAGAGGCTTACTAGGTATGATTAAGAAAATTACATATATATTTAGGCGGGGAATGAATAATGAGGTGATGGGTCGGGTAAGCATTGGGTCAACATGTAGCGCAGACTAATTGTCATTGTAAGGCATGTGTGTGTGATTACATACATTCCTTACTTACCTGACTGTATGTGATCCCATTGAAGGGTCTTGGGGATCTTGCCATACAAAGCAGTCAAATGATTTTGATCTAAAAGATGTTTCTTATTTTAAATCAATTATTTTTGTAAGAAGGTCATTCTATCTAATTTTGAAATGTAATAGAATGTTTCTGCAAGTTTTATAGTGAAGCTTATTTTTTGTTATCAATATCATAGTTAGGAATATCATTGTGGCATTGAGATTGAATGATAAATCATTTATGTTAAATATGGACAAGTGCAAAGCCTTTTTGTTATAAAAGGGTCAGTAAACATAATTAAAAAAATTTAAAAAAATCATGCTAATCATTTAAAATATTCAACACCTCACTTCAAATAGATATCAGAGGAGAGGAGACATAGCAAAGAAGACGGAGATCTTAAAGCTGCGTTGGCAGCCAGTTTGGCCAGTGTTGGCTCGTCCCATGAAAAGCACGATGGACCTCCTCACTCGGGGGAATACTACGAACTGCTAGCAGCTATGCAGCTCTCTCTCGAAAATGCCTCCCCATCCAAGTCACGTGAGTATTCTTATGATGATTTTTCTTTAATGTTCGTCTTATATGATTTTTTTCTTGACACCAAAAATGTAACGTATTGTATAGTATTTATTTTTCATTGTGGCTCTTAACTGACCTGGTCACCACTAAATGGCAATACAGGCTTCCCAGAGATCTGGTCCACCATTTGCCATACTTGATATTGAGACTGTTTATAATGTAAACCTCTACTGGGATCTCTTGGCTGCTTTTTTAAGTTAAGAGGTATGTTTTCCCTGAACAATTTGTTTGATAAAAGGATAGTTTTTCTTCACAAATGTATTTATGCCACCTACTTTGTGTTTTATCTATTATTTTGCTCTGAAATTGCTTCATGATTTTCTTCCCTGTATGTGGCCTTGCTTTAAGGTATTTCTTAGGGCTACTTCTCAATGCCAGGCCTGTTGGGTGAAGCAGGCTTCGATTCTGGTTCTCAATAAGCCTGTGTTAGTCTCTGATCACTTAGCCTTACCAGTGTGTAAGCTGCAGGAAATTTCAAGGAGAGGGACTATAAAGGGTTGCAGTACATTCAACATTTGATTTTTCCCAAGCAGAGAGCTCTGCGAAGAGAGACCTACAGCCAAATGTATCGAGGTACTCGGACAGAGCCAGTCCACAGTCCCAAGTTAATGCAGAACACTCCAGTGAGGACGAGAACCTGCAAGCGGCTATTCGTTTGAGTCTTGGTCAACACAGTCCAGAAATTGTAGGTATGTTTGCTTCCTCTTTGTGCACGAGAACTGATTATGATCTGATTACTAGTGATATTCTTGTGGTAGTTGATGCATGTTTGTTGTTGTTTACTGTAATGTGGTGCAAAATGTGTGTGGATAGGCACATAAACAGTGCAACTGTTGGATATTGGGATAAACCCTACAAGATTTAAATAACTAATTTATACCATTCCCTCCACATATTTATAGCTAATAATTTATTTGTAAACATATTACATAGGGTCTAATTATAATGTTTACATGAGTACATATTTTTTATAAAGCCACTGATCACACCCAACATTTTGAGTTATCTTGAGAGTAATTTTTTGTTTAAACATTTTAGGGTAATACAATACTTCATACTAAGAGATGCAAGTTAACATTTACCTACATAAATGTAAACAATTACAAAGTTAGGCTAATTATTTAAAATTTTCTTAAGTGGTACTTAATGTTATGAAGTGTGGACTGTGTTAGATTATACTGTATATCTTTAGTAATAAATATTGGCTTTAATTATACTGTTATATTTTTTATTAAGCCACTAATCACTAAGCATTTTGGGGAAAATCTTAAAATTAACAATATGGTCACAAGATGGTACATGTATTACTAATACTTAACTATGTTCATGAGATAGTTCAATACGGTTTACGTGTTAATGCAGTGGAATGCGAGTTTGTTTATAATTAACAAATGTGTAAGTGCAAATACTGACGAAGCTGTCGCCGGGAAAGACTGGTATCAAGCCGTTTTGGCAGAGTGGGGGACATTTTAGTGACAGTTCTAACATTGTTATATTATGTTAAACAATTTAAAGCTTTGTGTAGTGTGCACTCTTCTGTCTAGCCACTTTTCTATGGTAAAATTCTACACATTGGCAAAGTTTAATATACTATATACTGTGCTTAGTTTGTGTAAACACAAAAGAGTGAGCCCAGTCAGACTACCAGGAATTGGTGTTATTGAAGGATGTGTACTGTTGAAGATATCTATATAAAAAAACACGTTTTGTTTAATTTTGAATTTTGGGTCACTGCAGATGATGACCTGGAGAGAGCCCTGCAGTTGAGCATGTCAGTAGAAGCGGAGCAAGGTAGCCCAGTCGGCCCATCCCCAGGCGAACCCTCGAGCAGCGACCATCGCGCTTGCGTGAATCTGGCTGACCGCATTCCAGAGGCCACAGGTATGGGTGCATACTATTATCCTGTATCATTTAAATTATGAATCGACACTCGATTACTCGACAGTATCAGTACTTATCACTATCGTAACTCAATACTGTACTTTCATAACCGTTTTCTAGCTTCATTGTTCACCATAGTCATTTACACTTACAATACCACCTTCATCTTCACTCACCAATTTCACTCTCACTTGTAATTTTCAATGGCTTTTTTCCCCTTTGATCCAATGCAAGATGTACAAAACTGATCATGAATTTTGATTTCTCTTCCCCTTCTAGCCACCCACACCGCCGAGGAGCCGGATCTTGAAGAAATCCGTCAGAGGCGACTGGCATTCTTGAGCAAGCAGACACCATGACCTCCTTAAAGTTAAGACTTCTCTTAGGACATTTGTAATGTTTTCATGAGCTCTCACATTAGTTGCCTTTATGGAATATAATTCCACACTTTGTTCAACATGAATCAGGTCAATTTCTACCTGTGTGTGTGTGTGTGCGCTCATTTTATAAGAAAGCCACATTAAAGTAGATACCAAATTGAATACGAGTCTACAAGAAGCATTAGAGTGTGTGTGTGTATGTGCACGTGCTTATATGTACCTAGTGCGGGGGAGAAAAAAGTGAGAGAAATGTATGAGAGAAAAGAGGTAGAAACCTTGGAGCTGCAGTGAGGTAACTTGGTGGGAAAATTATATTTCAAAGAACAAATCTCTTCATTGAACTTGAAGATAATTGAATGGCAAAAGTTTTGGCATAGTGTAGTAATTATTTAGATGTTTTAGTCACTAATAACCCCCCATAATAATTTTTAATAATGTCACAATACTTGTTATATAATTGGTTAATGCACAACGTTGGTAATTATTTTCTTAGTTCCTCATAAGGAGTTCCTAATACTAGTAGTTTTAATAGTTTCATCTAATAAATTTTTTTAAGTAACTAATGCCTTTGCTTGTCGGCTTAAAAAACTGAAGACCTATGTGGTATAATAAATAATAATAATTTATTTACAAGAAGGTACGACGTGTTTGTGAGATTCCATAACATTAGTATTTTTACATTCTTGCAAAGCCACTAACAAGCATAGCCTTTTGGGCAGGAAACTCCCTATAGTTATTGAGCCATGAAACCTGTTAGCAGATCTTTGAACTGCTAAAAATCATTTAAGGGAAAGGAGGCGACCATTAGCAACTGGGGAAAAAAACAAAAAAATGGCTGCGCCAAAATTTACACACAGTACTTGTCCAGATAATTTGGAAAAATCCCAGTCGCCTCAGATACAGATTTAATATTTTCTGTATCTTTGACATTCCTAAACTTGCAGATTCTTCATATATGCAGTGAGTAGATGTAATTTCACACAATATTCATCTCTGAACCTTTCTTTTAAGAAGGGCTTCTACCTAGATAATGTTTTTAAAATAATTCCATACTATATACAGTACATAAATTGGGTAGACGGGATACCAGTTAACCGTTTATAATAATCTAATAGGAAGAATACATAGGCTGTTATTAACAGCCTATGTATTCTTCCTATACCCTAGTAACTCTCTTGTCTACCAACAATACTATTGCTAATCCTAATATCAACATTATTCCTATAACTATTACTACGACTATAATTAATACTATAACCACTGATACTGTACCACCACCACTTTTTTTTTATTAGTTACAGCAGCCTGTACTTGTTACATTAGCCTAAACTCCATTATATTCCCTGTAATCACAGCACCCTTAACACTTGTTATACTGCTTCATTCGTATCTCAAGATATGTGGACCTGGATATGCTATTCTCGATCAGCTACGATCAAAACATTTATTTAATTTGCCGTTACAAAACTGGTTCTTATTTATTGGCTATTTCCGATAATTAAAGGTGAGAACAGGTATTTTATTACTGCGTGACATGTTCGGTGGGCCTGGCCCACTAGCCATTAGGAAAAGATGTTGAATGTTTGGGCAAGGTCACTTGTACATAATACAACTCCTATGCAAATACAGTATGTTAGGGCCTTCCAGTAAAAGGAAGTATTCCGTGTGTGTGTGTGTGTGTGTGTGTCTGGCTTTTCATCAGCCAATGCAGATGAAAAACTTATACTTTGCTTTTGTACATACAGTAATTGCTTTAAGTACTGTCGTTGTTGAACTTTTGCAAGTGTTTGCTTTAATAGCTAATATAGTAAACTAATGCACAAATTAGTGATCATGAAGATATGATTACAACTTTTAGAAATGAAGTATTATGCTGATGAATTGGGCAGCACCCACTGAAGAGTTGGCATTTGCCAGGACTAAACAAAAGTGCTTTGTGTTTCGTGTAGATTAACTAAAATATATATATATATATTTTTGTTTACGTTTAATTTTGTCATCATTTGCAAACTTTTTATTGTACTGAACGTATATTGTTTGCTATTTAAGGCTCTTCATAATAAATTTAACAAAAGGCATTGAGAGAAGTTCTCAATTGTATGTTATACAAGTTAAAGGATCTACAGTAATGTAATCCCTTACCTGTTCCATCTCCAGTATCAAGATGGCAACAATGGTTCCAGTGTTCATTGATATATTTAATTGGCCCTCCCACAATTTTATCTTTTATTGAGTAGACAATATCATCTTTTTATTGTTACTGAGGTCATAAGCGAGTTCTCTTTCGTGTTGAGCCTCAAAGTACAGCTATCGTCAAAATTGTCACTGCCTATGAGAGAACAAAAGGTTGTTTTTTTTATAGAATATTTACTTGTAGAAAGTAAAGAAATGATAATGAAACAAATTATCCACTTTTCTGGTTAGGCGAGCTGTAGCCTGGGCAGCATTTCTTCGGTTTCGATATTTACGGTGAACTTTTGTTCACCTTAAATACTGCATTTGTGTTTTTTGCTTCAGTTATTATTTTCCACAACACTGTGTTGAGTAAATGTTTATATACACAACTGATCAAAAAGTGATATTGTACGTAGGCTTACAATGTAATGTGTAACACTATTTGACAAACATCTTCCTGGCACAGCCTCAAAGGAAGTGTACAACCTCACTCATTTGATGCAGTTCTGTCTTGTATTAACACGTCATTCAGGGCATGGATTCAGATCCTGGTGGTAAAGATGAAATTTGTCATGTGATAATCGTGTACTAGCAGCCTAAAGTTATCTCATTCACATAGTAGTCAACTAGAAAATGATAGCAGGATTTATGCTCTTGGTCAACAAACGTTCATCCATATAGAGCTATTATAACCATATTATTGATGTAAAACTGTGCAGTAATAATGTAAACAGTAACATGACCTTATTGGCCCCTTCATCTATAGTCAACACACAACTATGACTGCACTTTGACTTATTGAGTCTTTTGAAGGTAATATCTTGTAAAAGGCATTTAACATTTCCATGCGTACTGAATGTCCTTGGCTGACAAGTACAATAATTTTAATTTGAACTACAACCAACAGCTCTTCAAGTTACAGTACATTTGAAGGAAATTATTTTAATTAGAAAACCTTTTGATCTTAATAGTTGCTCTTATCTGCACAATGACATGCTCTGCATGGAGAAGAGTAGAACCATACGTGATGCCTGGTTTGCAATTATTGTTTATTTAACATGCATGTTGGACTTGAATATTAAAAAGATGCATACCACAATAGTATGGGTAATATTTCATCACTTGGATCATCGGCTATTCAAACACAGGCGTACAGAATATGAGACAGTCATCTATGGCCTGGTCGGCAAGACAATAGTCTCGTGCATTTGAGGCTCGAGTTCGATTCTCCGATGATCTAAGTGAACGAAATTGAACATTTAATTTTACTTGGCAAAGTTTTGATTCAATTTTCTTGTATTTTAAGCCTCTTTAAATGTGTTCTTAGGCCTATTTAAATGTGTGATCACATATGTAAACATGTACTTAAAGGCATCGTTTCAGACTTGTGGAATTAGAAAGAACAAATTGTTATCAGCAGACATCTGCTCAAGTGTCTTTGATATTTCTAACAGTTTTGTAAATACAGTAATGAAGTTTTTATAGGCTACAGTTGCAACTATTTGTGATGTTTATTTTATAATCCTTACTGTTTAAAGCTTCTTAATAGAAGAAAACATACATCTATAATATGCCCATTAGACATACAAGTTGATCCAAACCTTTTCTGAGTACCATGTCAGATTACAAAAAAAAAAAATAATCAGTGATAATTATTTTTGAGCAAGACGTATCCACTGCATAAAAAAAAACTTACATGAATAATCAGAGGATTGGTGGCAAGTGTAAGGCTCTCGGCGGAGTGCGGACAGGGGGAGTAAAGAGGTGCATACCTTTACAGTAATGCATTTGATATTCCCTGCTCAACAGCCAACATTGGCATACAAAGAGCACAAGCTTCCATGTTAATCAGTGTCATGGGTAGGCTCAACTAAGTGTTTAACTTTAGGGGTGTGTGGGGAAAAACAAAACTTTCAATTCAGATAATTACCTGCTAATGTGCAGATGTGCTTTGGCCTTTATTAGTGGCAATACATACAAGTTACAGTATTTTTTAACCTTTTTTTTTTTCTAATTTTCACGTTTATGTACCGTCACTCATTTTCAAAGACTACCGAAGGTTTATGGATGTGGTATCTCATCAACTAAAGCCTTGCTTTACTGGTTTTGGCTCTTGGATGCCAATGTTGGTCAGTCTGAGTGTTATGAGCAGTGAAAACTACGTATGTAAGCATATGGGATGTACAGAATACATTCTGCATGTGGAATTCAATTTACTTGATGGGAGAAAAGGTGCACTTGGAGGCGATTTTTAAGTGTGGATCTTCTTTACAAGTTGATAATTTTAAACGTGTGTTCTTGAGTGTATTTATCTTTTATGCAGTGCGTGCATGTAAACATTTTCAGAAACTTGCTGTGCTTATTGAGAAGTCAAACACCAACTTTCTTAAGTGTTCATTCAGCAGTCTTCAATGCATGAATTAGCAAATGCTAATTCAAAAGTCTTTCAAAACTTTATTGTCAATATGTTTGCCCTTCTCCTGGGCCATTGCCTCAAGAGAAGAGGTACACAAGGACAGAGGTAGATGGCTAGGATGTACATTAATGCATAATTTATTTGTTAACTTTAATATTATGGTTTAGAATGTGTCAATGGCAAAGAGCTTTAAGTATCTATTTCTAATAATGGCAATCAGTATTGTGCATTTGTCACAGCCAGGCAGGTATGGGAGGTGAACTTACATGGTCTCAACTTGCTAGAGAAGCCTTCTTCTCCATTGTGCCTTAATGTTTAAGTTTAATGTGATGTTGTAAGGCCTCGAGTATCGCTTCATTCTTTGTTTTTATAGTTTTGTGAACAATCTTGTGATTTACTGATAAGGTACAATATTCACTTACAAATAAAATGTATAGCACTGAAACCATTTTAATTATTTTAAGATTTCCAAAGTATCATTGGCTACTGTATTGGTCACAAACGTCTTCTCGAGTTGCCCCAACGTTACAAAAATGATGTGCTAAATTGGCCGCTCCTAGCCAACTTTCGAATAGAAAATATAACAACCTGCCAATTGTGCAAGGTTCTATGATTAGTAGTACATCATATTTTGACGCTGGAGATTTTTACATTAAAATACTATGCGTTATTTGAGGGGACGAGTTGATCTGTCAGGCAGTCAAACTGATACACCACTTCCGAAAGTGCTGGTCAAATTTGTATTGATAATGTTACTGTTCTGGTAATATTTCTTAGCACTATTTGTTCTCTTTACCTATGATAGCTCTTCTCTTTATTACTGGAAATATTGGAATGGTGCAGCACAAGTGTTAGGGCAATAGTTGACCATAATATGTCTTCAGTTTGTTGGGATGCCAGAGTGGAATGCTAGGTACTGTATTTTCTTCCTATCATATGGGAGAACCTCTTGGTACTCTGAATTGTGTGTAGTTACTTGTTACTTGAAAAGATGTCTATCGTAGCTGTGCTAAAGCAGGAAAGGAGATGTATTACTATGGAGAAAAAGCCTAAATAGATTGAGAAAGTGAGCAAAGTTGAGAGAACTACTAAAGTGCCAATGGCTCAAAGTTGAAAATGCTCTAGAAATCAAAGCTTAAAAAAAAAAAGGCTTATTATAAATGGTTTTATGCAGCAGCAGCATAATGTGGCAGTTTTGTCAAGTGTTTTTGTTTTGAAAAGTACAATAGGGCTGTCCTGTATACAATTATTATTTAAACTTGGTAAAACTATTCAATTATGGTTTCTTGTTGGGGGGGAAAATGTTAGGCTTATCAAGGTTTCTCTAGGCAAATGACCAAAGTTTCCCCAGGATGCAACCCACAACAGTTGTCCGACTCCCAGGTACCTATTTACTGCTAAGTGAATAAAGGCATTGGTTGAAAGGGCATGTTCGAACATGTCTGTCCTGTTGCATTGTAAAAACACTTTTGATCAAGTTTTTGTGGTAGAATACTCAATAAATCATTAAACTATATGTAGTCTATATCTAATCCTGTCCACAGAGGACAGAAGAAAATCTATGTACAGTATGCTAGTGTTGTAAATGATCATTGATTCAAGGGTTGATGCTTTGTCCAACTTTCAGTAATACATCAACATTTAATACAGTACAAATGAACCTTTCATGCAAACTGCATGTACCATCAAGAAGAAAATCTGTATATCCAAAGTAGTATGTGGTTTTTGTTTAAATATATATATATATATATTCCATTTTTTCAACATCAATTACAAAGAAAAAAATATAAATTTTTTTCATACATCAAGAAAATGTTTCAATGGTGAGCTATGGGAGAGACCCATATACTAACAGTTAAGCAAACAACTTTAGTCTTCTAGGAATTTATGATCCTTGGTCACATACTTTCCATATACAATACATGTTTGTTGAAAAAGTGGGAGGAAAAAAAAATGATGCATCTAGGCATCATAATAGGGTGTGTCAGGCACTAGACACGTGGGAGTTGGTAGTACTTTACTGCATAATTCTTACTGGAAGAATTGTCTAGGATACTGTGTATCTATCTACTGTTGACCACGTGACAGTCTGATCCAATAGGACCCACATCTGTAGATCCGTGCCATAATCTACAGCCTGTAGTTTTGAACTATGCACTTTCATTGTTCAGCAAGCTAGTAACACAGTAGTTCAGCTGACAGTACCTGAAGTCATCTGTTGCCTGTAAAGACCAGTATAAATTTAGATTGGTGAATTTATATATTGGACAAGAACCTATACAGTACAGAGAAGAAAAATGAGGTGCAGATAAAATAATGTGGGATCAACACAGCCATAATCAAATTTTTTGTTATTTTGAATAACAAATATGATTGCCTATCACTATTCAGTCTAACTTCAAGAGAACTACCCCATTGTTGCTAATGTTTTGGCATCCTGAAGGATGTCCAGGAACTTTCAAATGTTGTTACACAAAAGGTGCCATGGTTTTTCTGTGCTTGGTACCACCCAATCTGGCCGATAATGCAAGGATAGGTCAACACACTTTACAGGTTAACCACTTCTCCTAATCTGTCACTTCACTTAATGGAAAAACCTATTGCTTCTTTTTGTCTGAACTGCATTGTCCCAGTTACTGTTGAACACCCCAATTTTTTAGACAATTGTATGTCTTTCTTTCTTCATGTCCCTAGTGGTCATTTGTCCCTCTGTATAACCATTGGTGAATCCAATACCTTTGATATCGCCCGCCTCGTGCACTATTGTTTTCATACTGGCATCTTAAATATGACCCGATATTTACCGCCTTTTGAATATCTAACGACAGACTGCTACGTAGTCTTCCCGGCTTAGTACCATTTAATAATTACTTTTCCTCTCAGTGCACCAACATGCACTATATATGGCTGTACTGTATGTCTATAGCTAATTTGTATTCACTTCGTCTGCCTTTAAAGATGTTAAGTTGGACCTATCAAAGTTTTTCACAAGAAAGTTGTTGAATTATGACTGTATTCATGTGTATTCATGTAGGGGTGGAATAAGTACATCAAATCTTTATAGAAGAAAAAACGTGTAAACTTTATGAGCTTTACTGTCATCAAGTCTTTGCTTCTTGAACTCTCAAATATTTATACATCGTGCACTTCTCAACGTTAACAGCTTTTGCTCTATGAACAATAAGCTTTGTAAAACCTACTGCTCCAACTATTTAAGATATGGAAAGAGTAGACCTACGAGATACACGGGGAACTAGGAGGCCCGAAGACGAGGTATACTCACGTTGACATCGTTGACGATGGGGCACGAGTTGAGGGTGTCGAGCATGATGGATCGAAGCTCAGGGTTGCTGGAGAGTGTCAGTATGATGCGTAGTTTCAAATATCGCCTGATCTTCACCACGTTTGGCTTGCCTTCGCTGTCAAGCTGTGGACGTGTGGAGATAAGGTTTAGAGGGAGGATGGTGGTGGTCCTTTAGTCTACATTTATAGCAACAATTTAAACTTAAGAAAATAACAAATGTTCAATTCGTTTTGAAAGGGACAGGAAGACTGTGTATATTTATTTTAGGATTGTAGCAATGTTCCCCCCCTCCCCAAGAATAAACTGCTGACCCTTTCCAGGATGCAACCCTACAACAAGATAATTAACTCCCAGGTACCCATTTACTGCTAGGTAAACAGAGGCATTAGGTGAAAAGAAATGTTCCTAAATAACTTGGTCTACCTGGGAATTGAACTGTGGGTCCAGTTGATTGTGACCTGACTGCACTAACCCTGTCCTTCATACCAGACAACAGTAGCAGCATATACCGAAGTGGTAAAACTCTAAGTTTGTTCAAGATTCAATTGAGAATCCTGTTGTGGGACTAATAGCTGGGCACACTTCCTATCACCCAATACCTATGCTCACCTAGCAGTAAATTGGTACCCAGGAGTTAGTTTGTTGTGTGTTACATCCTGGAAAGGGCCAGTAAATGAACAAATCCACAAGGGCAGTGACGAGGATTCAAACCTGCGTCTGGGAGCATCCCAGACACTGCCTGCCTCAATCGACTGAGCTATGACAGGGTTTACCCTATCGTAGCTCAGTCGATTAAGGCAGTGTCTGGGATGCTCCCAGACGCAGGTTCGAATCCTCATCACGGCCCTTGTGGATTTGTTCATTTGATGCATCACGTTAGTGTGATCTCTGTGTATAAAGGGCCAGTAGTTTGTCCTTGGTGGGGGGTCCTCTATACAAGCCTAATATATATATATATATATATATGTACGCAGGTTGCCTGTCCCCGACAAAATTATTTTTAATACATGGGCCGAGAGGGGAATCCGGTGTCACACTTGCCATGTTGCCCCTCCGGAGGCCACACATCCTCATGCTGATGATGTCGGCCGGCTCTAGCTTAATAACATCGTAGATCTGACCAGCGTTACCCCGGGTCACCGCGTTCATGGCCTCCTTAACCAGTGCACTGTCGATGTTGTGCTCCTGTGCACAGGCGCTCATGATGGTGACGTAGGTCTTGCTGATCTCCATGGCTCTCCTGGCCTCGGCGCACTCTGTTGCTTTCGCCTGACACGTGTCTTGCTTCTTATCCTTGCAGATCGCATCTGTTGAGAGGAAGGGCGTGAGGTGCAACATATTACATGAACGGCAGTGCTGTTACTCCTGCTATTGTAATGTTGAGCTTATCTGCCCTCGGGGCAACTTCCCCCCCCCATCCCCCCGGATCATCAACACATACTGGAAAACACGACAAATAAATTGACAGACTATTAACACATGAATATCAAGACTTTTCTGACCAACACGCGACCTAGAACACACACAGATCAGGAACCTGTACACCTGTGGATTGACGGTTGAGAGGCGGGACCAAAGAGCCAGAGCTCAATCCCCTGCAAGCACAATTAGGTGAGTACACCCTCTTCATCATAATACAAGACCCACCACCACAAAATGTACACTTAAAATTCTTACTCTCCTAAAATCTCAACACAAACCAACCCAACCTGCCCTGGCGCGAGAGACCTCCCTCTCAGCCTGAGTGCACATGTATAACGGCTCCAATGTACATAGTGCACCAGTCATTGCATCTATGGGTCGATGTTAACGACAAAGAAACATCCTTTGTGATTACTTGTCCCTCTTAACCTCTGACAGACACGCAACTGGGTCAAGCCTTGGCTCTTTATCCCAAACTTGAGTCGTCTATCCCCACTTCCCCGCGCGGCCAATGGCTAGTCTGTACTATATATTAATCTTAGTCGGACCAGAAGTACATCGGGAGACATCTCCCGTCACGCAGGGTGCAGTCGCACCTCCACAGATCTCCAGTATCATCTATTGATACTGGAAATGGCTCAAAAGGGCCACCACTTATGGGCTATTCATGCCCAAGCCACCTTTTGGGTGGCTTAATCTTCCTCTCTCTCTCTCTCTCTCTCTCTCTCTCTCTCTCTCTCTCTCTCTCTCTCTCTCTCTCTCTCTCTCTCTCTCTCTCTCTCTCTCTCTCTCTCTCTCTCTCACCAGAAGTACCTTACACTACAAGTACTTCCTTCCTCCGAGCACATGAAGTACGTACTCCTAAGGGTCACAAGTTACAAGCACACGCAAATAACTGAGCGAGGTCTCCCCTTCTCAGTCGACTGGCATGATAGAGGCACACAGGGGCTTCCGTTGATAATGAACACAAGACAGATGAAGCTTTTAAACTCACCCAATACCTGAGGCTTGACCAACTGGCCTGAAGCAGCAGCAGCAGCAGCCGCAGCACCCAGAAGGAAACAGACTGACACGATGATCTTCATGATGATGGTGGCGGCGAGGTAAGGCACACTACGGCGTCCCGCGCTTTATATCCTCTCAACCCACGACCGAACGCTGGAACACGCGCTTCTGCTATTGGCCAAGACCCCCCGGAAGATCCTCCAATCACATTTTTAATCCAATGTTGATCAACTTCTCCAGGGTCAGTCGGGTTCGGGAAACGTGTAGATGTCAGTGATCTTGTAACAAGGTGTGACGCAAGGATGCATTCTCCACGTTTACCTCTCAAGCTTGTCAACAACACCATCTCACCTCGAAGGGCTCGAGCAAACTTTGGTTTTGTATCAAAACACCAGAGGCAATTAGGCGATGCGGATCGAGAGAGAGACTTTCCCCCTCACACAATCTTGCACTCTCTCATTGAAACATCTCTCCCACCCCCTCCTCTCCCGGGTATGAGGTTGAAGGCGGGGGAGGGGAGGCACATGGGGAAGAAGGTGTGAGGCCAGAGGCGAGGCAGGGAGGGGAGTTTGAGGCCAGAGGCGAGGCAGGGAGGGGAGTTTGAGGCCAGAGGCAGGGGGAGGGGGGGGTGATCATGAGAGGTCAAAGGCGAGGCATAGGGGGAGTGAGGCTAGAGGCGAGGCATAGGGGGGAGTGAGGCTAGAGGCGAGGCATAGGGGGGAGTGAGGCTAGAGGCGAGGCATAGGGGGGAGTAAGGCTAGAGGCGAGGCATAGGGGGAGTGAGGCTAGAGTTGAGGCATAGCGGGGAGTGAGGCTAGAGGCGAGGCATAGGGGGGAGTGAGGCTAGAGGCGAGGCATAGGGGGGAGTGAGGCTAGAGGCGAGGCATAGGGGGGAGTGAGGCTAGAGGCGAGGCATAGGGGGAGTGGGAGTATGAAGCGAGGCGAGGCAACAAAGGCGATGTATCGGTCGGTTACAACACAGAACCAACAACAGTCGCTGAAAACACTAAACGTTGTCACAATGTAAACATTGCTTTAAGCAGCGTCTCAGTCGCCAACACTTCACTCTCTTGCTGACAAATTTGGCAAAAAAGCAAGGTATGGGTGATATTACGACGCCCCCCCCCCCTTCCAACCCCCCCCTCACGAGGGAGGGGTGCCCCCCACCCTTCCATGAAAGAGGAGACCTACCATCACTCTCCCTTGTAGTGGAGGGAAGACACCTCGTTATGTCGGGACAGGAAGCCTGTAGATATAAACATACTTTAGCTTATATCGAGCTCTCTTACCTCCCCCCCCCCCCAAGGTCGATTAAGTGATCTTGCCAAGATGCAACACCCCCCCCCCCCCCCCACAAGAGACGCCAAACACCCGGGTACACATTGACTGCTAGGTGAACAAAGGCATTAGGTGAAAGGGAACGTGCCCAATCATTTGTTTTTGGACAGAATCGAACTCAACGATCCCCCGATTGTGATTCGAGTACGAAGCCAATTGTATTACGAGGCCCTCTAAATATATGTTGTCTTAGAACGCCGGGTTAAAGGAAAGTACAGAAGGCCTGTTGGCCAATAAGAGAATGTCCTAGACTGGAGGCTCGGGGTCAGTCTCACCCAACTCTCAAAGATAACACATATCGGGTATGGGAGTTTGGAAGGGTTGGCCCCAGTGCCACAAAGAAATATCGCGATTTATAGCATCCCCCCCACTTCTGTTTTGATGAAGTTTGATATAGAGGTTGTATTTTTCATAGAGGTATTTAACAGTATTTTCAGTGGATCGTAATATTAAATTTTCTGAGAGAAGGGAGAGGGGGGGGGGGGGACGTTGGAGCGGGAAGGAGAGAGAGAGGGGGAGGGGGGGGGTGAGACAGGTAAAGAGAAGGGCAGTATTACAGCTCTTGTCTATAGTTTCACCGGGTTCCCTGTATGACATTTCCTTTATGATAGTTCCCTATGTGATGCTTCTCACGTAATAAATGAGTCTCTAGGAGCAGGCTTGAGATGAGCTGAAGTAGGATAACAGCTCTTGCTTGCAGTTTCACCAGGTACGTCAATTGACAGTCTTTATGAACCCTAGTCTTGGTTAAAAAAAATTCTGCCCGAAACGCCCGAAATTTTTCTGCGTTTCTGCCCGAAATGCTGCGCGTACTAGTGGCTTTACAAGAATGTAATTACTATGCTATGTATCCTCACAATCCCAATGTACCTTCTTGTATATATATAAATAAATAAAATAAATAAAAAATAAATAAATAAAAAAGGAAAGGAATATATATATATATATATATATATATATATATATATATATATATATATATATATATATATATACATATACATATATACATACATATTATATATATGTATATGTCGTACCTAGTAGCCAGAACGCACTTCTCAGCCTATTATGCAAGACCCAATTTACCTAATAAGCCAAGTTTTCATGAATTAATTGTTTTTCGACTACCTAACCTACCTAACCTAACCTAACTTTTCCCGCTACCTAACCTATAGAGATAGGTTAGGTTAGGTTAAGTAGGGTTGGTTAGGTTCGGTCATATATCTACGTTAATTTTAACTCCAATAACAAAAAATTGACCTGATACATAATGAATTGGGTATATATATATATATATATATATATATATATATATATATATATATATATATATATATATGTCGTACCTAGTAGCCAGAACGCACTTCTCAGCCTACCATGCAAGGCCCGATTTGCCTAATAAGCCAAGTTTTCATGAATTAATGTTTTTTCGACTACCTAACCTACCTAACCTAACCTAACCTAACTTTTTCGGCTACCTAACCGAACCTAACCTATAAAGATAGGTTAGGTTAGGTTAGGTAGGGTTGGTTAGGTTCGGTCATATATCTACGTTAATTTTAACTCCAATAAAAAAAAATTGACGTCATACGTAATGAAATGGGTAGCTTTATCATTTCATAAGAAAAAAATTAAAGAAAATATATTAATTAAAGTAAACTTGGCTTATTTGGCAAATCGGGCCTTGCATAGTAGGCTGAAAAGTGAGTTCTGGCTATTAGGTACGACATATATATATATATATATATATATATATATGTCGTACCTAGTAGCCAGAACGCACTTCTCAGCCTACTATGCAAGGCCCGATTTGCCTAATAAGCCAAGTTTTCCTGAATTAATATATTTTCTCATTTTTTTTCTGATGAAATGATAAAGCTACCCAATTCATTATGTATCAGGTCAATTTTTTGTTATTGGAGTTAAAATTAACGTAGATATATGACCGAACCTAACCAACCCTACTTAACCTAACCTAACCTATCTCTATAGGTTAGGTAGCGGGAAAAGTTAGGTTAGGTTAGGTAGGTTAGGTAGTCGAAAAACAATTAATTCATGAAAACTTGGCTTATTAGGTAAATTGGGTCTTGCATAATAGGCTGAGAAGTGCGTTCTGGCTACTAGGTACGACATATACATATATATAATATGTATGTATATATGTATATGTATATGTATATATATATGTATATATATATATATATATATATATATATATATATATATATATATATATATATATACACATATACATATATATATATATATATATATATATATATATATATATTATAATATTATAATATATATATAGAGAAGGGGGGAGGGAGGATATCTCCACCGACACGATTAAGAAACTCGTATAAGCCTGCGTGTTATCGTTAAGAAAGTGTCAACACCTCTGTGATTCAACACTTGAAAGATTTGATTACAATACTTATTACTATTTACAACATTGAACGGAAACAGAAAATGGCAACAAGTAATTTCTGCTATATATTGCAAACTGACCTGAACAAATAAGGGACCTTGATCCTTGCAATATTTAAATATTAAATCAGTTCAAATATCAGTAACTTGATACAACTGAAAGCTTAAATTTCTGACATCTGAAGAAAAAGCTTATCCATACAATGTCAACATTTCTTTGAAACAATTTAGGATCTGTTATGGAGAGAAAAAAAAAGAAGCCTATCTTCTATATATGACATTAGTAAGTTAATAGGCTGAAGGCAAGATTTAAATTAATAGAAATTGCTTCAGATATTGAACTTTTGCAACAACATCCTAGCCATTGAGATGTTATTGCTTTGTTACAATAAATAAAAAAATCCTTATTGTTAAATTTCTCTGCATAATTATCAAAGTCCAGCAACTGGAGTTTATTAAAACAAAACGGCAATTGCTTTGTTTGGAAATTTACTCTTGAAATTATTTTATTAATCACCGATTTCGCGACAGGACGCCAGTGTGTACCTTAATCTTGTATCGAGAGGTCTCCAAGGTAGAGCTACGTACCGTCCTCCAGGATGCAACCCTGCAGCAACTTCTTAACTCTCGGGTACCTATTTGTTGCTAGGTAAACAGCGGCATTAGGTGAAAGGAAACACGCCCTAGCGTGTGTGTGTACTCGCCTATTTGTGCTTGCGGGGATTGAGCTTTGGCTCTTTGGTCCCGCCTCTCAACTGTCAATCAACTTCTGTACAGATTCCTGAGCCTACTGGGCTCTATCATATCTACATTTGAAACTGTGTATGGAGTCAGCCTCCACCACATCACTGCTTAACGCATTCCATTTATTGACACTGAAAAAATTCTTCTCAGGAGAAAAATTCTGCATGTTCCTATGAGTTGGTTGAGCTCCTCTTTCTTCCCCTTGTCAGAGCCGACAGTGACGCCAATGTACCGATAGTGGTCAACCCATTCAAGCGTTACACCATTAGTTTGTAGTTATTCATTTGCCCCCCCCCCCCCCACCTCCCGCTTGTAATGGGAGTATGCTTTTGTCTTGTTTGTGGAGAGTGTGAAATCGAGCTCAATACATTTCATTCCAAGGAGTTCAATGGTCTGTTTAATTTTTCCCAAGGTGGGAGCTTGTATTAGGACATCATCTGCATACCCCACTTGTTGTGTTCCTTCCGGAAATTCAATATTTGCAATGGCGTTCATAAGTATGTTAAATAGTGTGGGGTTTAAGACACCCCTTCTTGGGGGGTTCCGAGTTCCATATTCATTGTTCTGGAGATTGCTCTGTTGAAGCAGACCTTGGCTATCCTCCCTGTGAGGTAGTCTTCAACCCATTTCACGAGTCTCCCCTTGACACCCATGCACGCAAACTCGCCCAGGATCACAATCCCCTGTGCTTTGTCGAAGGCTCCTTTGATGTCAACAAATACAGAGTACCTAGCCGTGTTATTAGCCAAATAATTAACTATACAGTTTGCTGTGCTCCGTCCTTTAACAAATCCAGACCCCCTCTTAGCCTGCCTATTGTGTGCAACAGTTGGTTTAGGATGATTATTTCAAGCATCTTGCATGTGCATGACACGAGACTGATAGGTCTGTAATTGCCAGGGGTCATAGGGCTTCTTTATGGGGGGGACAATTATTGCGTGTTGCCTTGTATCTGTTACTTTTAACCTCTTGGGGTCTGGATTAATATAATCCAACTTGTTCAATATAATAAAAAGCTTCGATGAGATCACACAGCCTTGTCCTGTCTGGTTTGCGGTGGTCTTAGTCCTCTTCGTTCATTCGTTTTAACCTATTATCTCCCTATCTCCTCCCTCTGTTCTTATTCCCCTCCCACTCGCCCTTCTCACTTCTCTCTCCTGACAGCCATCACGCTATTCTGTCGTTTAATTGTGGTAAGGGGGCCCCCGACGTAATTGGCTCCGGATACTAGAGGAAATTGGGAATTTGCAAGATGATCTTAAAGCCTATTAATTATCGTACGCGCGAGTGGCTGCATAATCCTACTCCTGAGGATTGCTATGATGGTGTTCAGTGCTGCAAGTTATCGTACTCGAGGGTAAACGTCTTGTACCCAGGTCCACCAGGGATCGTACTTTGTACCCAGGTCCACCAGGGATCGTACTTTGTACCCAGGTCCACCAGGGATCGTACTTTGGAATAAATTATTAAGTGTCGCAAAGGTCCAAAAACCATGAAAATATTTCGGTACCTTTCGCTTATGGGTGGATGTATATGCATGATAAAATATACTCTAGTTTACTTTTGCCCTGGGCTATGGGACTAAAGTATGCCTCTAGTCCTAAACAGTAGAGTATACCTACTGAATGGTCAGTACTCTAATATTGGTCTTAATAGCAAATTGTTATCACATACCAGTTAAACCAGCTGTTGTCATAAACCCCATAAGACTTAGTTATCACAGGTTATCACAGGTTATCGCAGTGGTTATCTTGAGGTTATCTTGAGATGATTTCGGGGCTTTTTAGTGTCCCCGCGGCCCGGTCCTCGACCAGGCCTCCACCCCCAGGAAGCAGCCCGTGACAGCTGACTAACACCCAGGTACCTATTTTACTGCTAGGTAACAGGGGCATAGGGTGAAAGAAACTCTGCCCATTGTTTCTCGCCGGCGCCTGGGATCGAACCCAGGACCACAGGATCACAAATCCAGCGTGCTGTCCGCTCGGCCGACCGGCTCCCATGAAGTGGTGGAAGAGGCTACACATGTATTCCGAAGCCTCGCTACCACAGTCTCTCTACAACCCTCAGTTGTAGAGAGACTTGTAAAATGTAAATCTGTAAATCAGTTGTAAATCTTTTAAGATTTACAAGGAAATTTTGCATGTTGAGAAGATTGTGTGATGTGTAGGCGGTGTTTACTTAGATGTGCTTGTTGCGGGTCGAACTTTAGCTCCGGGGTTCGTATTCAATATTTTAGGTATAAATCTTTGTACGTGTAAATAATAAAATAGAATGTTTTGAGACTTAAACAAGGGGGGGGGGGGGGGAGGTGATGTGTGCTATCTGAAGACATATCGAAATAGTTATAATTTGAGGCATAGATTATAATTTGTCTTCAGGTAAATTATAGAATAAAATTTTGCAATTTTTAAGTGAAACTTTATAGAAAACGTGACCTCGGGGCAACGCGAATAAACAGCCAAATTAGGTCATTACTAGGTCGCAATAGAGTGCCAAGCAACACGTTCGAATCTTGGATAGAACTATTATGATGTTGACCTCTGCACCTCTTTCCCCCCCCCTCCGGCAGTTAGTCGAGATATGGACGTGTTAAACAACGGGGGGGGGGGGGGGGGGGTGACGTTTTAAACAATGTTGTTGTTTTAGATTCAGGTACTGGGAACTAAAAGTTCCAAGTAGCACGGGCTATGGTGAGCCCGTAGTGGACTTACACTGGCACAGGAGCGGGGCTGGAACTGATTTTAAAACAGTTGTTGTTGTTGTTTCAGATTTAGCTACTCTGAACGAAGTGTCCATGTAGCACGGGCTATGGTGAGCCCGTCAGGTTTTAAACAATGGGGAGACTTTAAAATTAATAGTTTGCGGTCGGGACAGGCGCCGTACCCGTTGTACCAACTCCTGTACCCGTTGTACCAACTCCTGTACCCGTTGTACCAACTCCTGTACCCGTTGTACCAACTCCTGTACCCGTTGTACCAACTCCTGTACCCGTTGTACCAACTCCTGTACCCGTTGTACCAACTCCTGTACCCGTTGTACCAACTCCTGTACCCGTTGTACCAACTCCTGTACCCGTTGTACCAACTCCTGTACCCGTTGTACCAACTCCTGTACCCGTTGTACCAACTCCTGTACCCGTTGTACCAACTCCTGTACCCGTTGTACCAACTCCTGTACCCTCCGGTATAAGCAAAAATATTTTCATGCGTGTGACTACACTCCTACGATATATGTTTCATGTCTTTGAACTAACAAGACGGAATAAATGTCTTGGCAAACAACATTAAGGAACATTGATACACGTTGCTTGCACCGGAGTGTCGTCAGAGACTGTTCGCTGCTGCCCTCCCAGTGTCTTGAAGGACGCGCTCCGGTTGTCTCTCCTCTCAATCCCCCCCCCCCTACCCGAGGATTTTGTATGTAGTAATCATTTCACCCCTAATTCCTCTGTCAGAGGCGTGAGATTTAATTCCTTTAAGTGTTTCCTCATAACGCATACCTCTCACCTCCGGTCCCAGACTAGTAGCATACCTATGGACTTTCTTTAGTTATGATTTTCACTGTCCGAGACGGGAAGACTGTTCTTAGGCTTTGTAACGAGCCCCCGCCCCCCCCCCTCACTAGGTCGAACTGCTGACTATCCCCAGGATGCCACCCACAACAGTTACCTAACTCAAGTACTTATATACTCCTAGGTGGACAAAGGCATCAGGTAAAAGAAAACGAGCCCAACCCTTCATGACCCGCCTGGGATCGAACCCAAGATCCCCGATTGTTAGTAAAGAATGTAGACAATTGGACTCCACGCTGGCGCCTCACATTCCAAAAGTTGTCTCACGTATGTTATATGCAGAGTCTTAATGGACTTCGTATGTAGATTTTATAGACTATGTTGGCCGATCTTGCATGGGAAGCTGATGATATTAGGTTAATGTGGGTCTCTAGTGACGGGATCTTTGTAGGTTTCCTCCAACATTTGGTGGACTGTGTCTGGCCTCCGTCAGCACACACTGCTTCATTACTTGGCACTTGTTAACTCCGGTAGTGTCTTCTAGACGGTCTTTTCTGTCTTCTAACTTCTGGGCAGCTCACCTGCTTGTAGAAACGTATTATATACTATAATATTCTCTCGCATAGAGGTATATGTATATATGCATGTGTGTGTGTGTGTGTGTGTGTGTGTGTGTGTGTGTGTGTGTGTGTGTGTGTGTGTGTGTGTGTGTGTGTGTGTGTCACCGGCCGCCTGTAACTCACGCCAAAGTGCCATTAAATTATTCTTTATTTGAATTTGCATTTAAAATATGGCTAAGGCCATCTCGCATGTAGTCTCGGGTGGGTAACGAGCTCCAGCTCCCGGGCCTCAGTTTCCGTCTCTGCCAGCGTGAGGACTCCCAACCTTGAAGATTTTGTCACGTTTATATTTGAGGCCGAATAGAGTGTATTTGCAACACCCGTCTAATGCTTCTGTCATTATTTGCAAGGAAGAAAATTCTACCCGTCTCTCCCTGGGTTATTTAAATGCTCAATGCCCTCGTCCTTAGCTTTGGTTCACCTCTACATTTCCCCCATGATTATCTTTCATGTCGTGATCATGTCCTTTCCTGTTAAGCTATATATAGGGTTTATTTCTCTTTGTTGAATGCTGCATAGTGGAGAATGTTTACTATTTGGTATTATCATCAAACACCACCATACAGCGTCACCACCATACTCCCACACACACACAAACCCCACCACACCACACAAACCACCACCACCATACACCCACACAAACACCACACACACACACCCACACACAAATACCACACACACCCACACACAAATACCACACACACACACACACACACACACACACACACACACACACACACACACACACACGAAGAGCGCCTTACACTGGATGCCGCTCAAACCTGTCAGAAACCCTTTTATCTTCAATCCTCAACGCTGAGTGACGGGATAATCTTGTGGGGGGGGGGTACTCACGCATCCACCTAGTTGAGCTTGCGGGGGTTGAGCTCCGGCTCCTCGGTCCCGCCTCTCACCTGTCAGTCTACTGGTGTACAGGTTCCTGAGCTTATCGAGCTCTATCACATCTACATTTGAAACTTCGGATGGAGTCAGCCTCCACCACATCATTACCTTGTGTAGTACATACTCTAACACTCTAAAAGTTCTTTCTAATGTCTCTGTGGCTCATTTGGGTATTCAGTCTCTCCACCCGTGTCCCCTTGTTCGCGTACCACCCGTGTTAAATAATCCGTCCTTATCCACCCTATCAATTCCCCTGAGGATTTTGTATATGGTGATCATGTCTCTGCGAACTCTTTCTTTCAGCGACGTCAGGTGCAATTCAAGTGGGCTTTCCTTGTAACTCGTATCTCTTAGTTCTGGAACTAGTCTAGTGGCATACATCTGAGCCTTCTCCAGCTTCGTCTTGTGCTTGACAAGGTACGCGGGCTCCATGCTGGGGCCGCATACTCCAGGATTGGTCTCACATATGTGGTATACAAGGTTAAAAAATGATTCCTTACACAAGTTTCTAAAAGGCAGTTCTGACAGCCAGCCTCGCTGGCTGTCAGAACATCTGTCACTGTCGACAGCATAGTCGACAGTGACTAAAGAAAGACAAAGAAAGACAGACAGACTGTCTGTCTGACAGAGACAGATAGACAGACAAAGAGAGTGAGGGGGGACCAGACCATCCCAATACTCACCTCAGACGCCACAAACAAAACACAAACACAAACAAACACACAAACACCATTAACCAAATGATTTAAAACTGCCAGGGCATTTCAGAAAATGAATTTTAATTGGTCAGTTAGAGGGCGGGGCAATCATCCAATCAGAGTTGCTTTTTTTGGCAACTGTTGATCTAATTGGCGATTGTGTTGAAGCTGTATAGAACACAGGCAATTATTGGCCATACCTAGAGGGGAAAGGAGAGGAGCCGGGAGAGAGAGAGAGAGAGAGAGAGAGAGAGAGAGAGAGACAGAGACAGAGACAGAGAGAGAGAGAGAGAGAGAGAGAGAGAGAGAGAGAGACACAGAGACAGAGACAGAGACAGAGACAGAGAGAGACAGAGACAGAGACAGAGACAGAGAGAGAGAGAGAGAGAGAGAGAGAGAGAGAGATAAAGAATGGATATATCAAGATAAAACAACTATTGGGAGGGCAACAGAGGGAAAACGGGAGAAAGATATAGATCAAAATAAATAGCCTGATAGAGTAAAGTTGTTAAAGATTGGCTACCTGGAACAAAGTTCCAAGTAGCACGGGCTATGGCGAGCCCGTATGAGGTTAGAGTAATAGACAGACATTCTGAAGGGTAACTAAACTATAGAACCCGGCAAGATTCAGACAGGCCTACGCAGGTAGACAGTAAAGTTTATAGACAGGTAAAAGCAGACAACTAGATGAAAGGACACAAAACGCAGACATATAACAGAATTAGATACAATAGACAGGAAGAAAGTATACCAACAGAACACACGGACAGGTTGAGAGACGGGTACACACACACAGGTAGACAGACAGGTACTGAACAACAACAACGACGGTAGTTAGCATGATACAGGAGATAATAGTGACAGTAGAAGGAGACTATACCCTCCGTGGAAGCCCTTAACACCAAATCACAAAACTCACACTAACATACTCACTATACACGTGTATAGTTTGTATACACGATACAAACAAGCTGTAGAATTGGTCCGAGAACTGTCCCTTTGTATTTCAACACCAGTAATGAGGTGGAAACAGATGACAGACCAAAAAGGGGCAGCAGTAGACAATTAAGGGGGGGAACTACCTCCCTGTAACGACTAATGATGAAGTCATGATCAGACTGAAAGAACTAGACCTGACGACGCTAGAAAGGAGAAACAATACTTATAAAATACAGTACTTAAGGGGGGAAGGGGGAGGGATAGAAGTAGTTCACATACAGCCCCGCTCCTGTGCCAGATTAAGTCGACTACGGGCTTACCATAGCCCGACATTAGTAGTTAGCAACAGTTGATTGATAGTTGAGAGGCGGGCCGAAAGAGCAGAGCTCAACCTCCGCAAGCACAACTAGGTGAACACACACACACACAGAGCCCAATAGGCTCAGGAACCTGTACACCTGTAGATTGACGGTTGAGCGGCGGGACCAAAGAGCCAGAGCTCAACCCCCGCAAACACAACTAGGTGAGTACAACTAGGTGAGTATGTACGTCCAGGTAGTGACCTTAACGACCTAATCATCAATGTAGCAATTAACACTGAACAATTAGGTGGTGTCTGGATTTATTTGTTAGTCTGTTTTTGATACAGTCTTTGTCAGTCGTCATGACAACCAGTGCTAATGGGGGGAAAAAAAAATGAAGATAATTGTTGCATCAAAAAAATATTAAACAAATATGTTAATATACTGCATGTACCGACTCGGTGTTTTCAATATTATAATATAATTATATTATATAAATAATATATAATATAATTATATTATATAAATAATATATAATATAATTATATTATATAAATATATAATATAATTATATAATATATAATAATTATATTATATAAATAATATATAATTATATAATTTATATAATTATATTATATAAATTATATAATTATATTATATAAATGATTTATATAATTATATTATATAAATATATAAATTATTTATATAATTATATCAAATATAATAATTATATATATAATATATAAATATAATATTTAAGTAAGAATTTTATTAGAAAAAACTAAAAAAGTTCCAGAGGTTAACAGCGTTTATGAACAAAGGTAAAATGTTAAAAACGTGGAATATATTTAAAATGTCAGTAGCCTATATGACGCACATATTACAAAGGTTAAAAGTTTGGGAAAGTTGTGTGAATATATCAGAAGAACGTGATACATCTATGAGGAAATATTGGAGCCATTGACGGAGGTTCGATCCCATTTTACAACTTCAAGCTTTTCCATGTTGCAGATCAAAAATATGTGTGAATATGAATATAGGTGGTATTGGGGATATAAATGAGATTGGAAGAGAGACAGAGAGAGAGAGAGAGAGAGAGAGAGACAGAGACAGAGAGAGAGAGAGAGAGAGAGACAAAGAGACAGAGAGAGACAAAGAGACAGAGAGACAAAGAGACAGAGAGAGACAAAGAGACAGAGAGCCAGAGACAGAGAGACAGAGACAGAGAAGAAGAAAAATAATCGGCTGATTATTGTTGACCTAATCTCCACCCCCCCACCCCCAACCCCTATCCCTTATCACCATCATCACTGTCAACCCTTTTAACAATCTTACCTTACCAAAAATCACATCAAACTCGGCAACATAATAGCGATAATAATTCTCTCTTACACAACCCTCACGACGCTGATGCACAACCCGTAATTAAAATAGTTTTATGACCCGCCCTTTTTAACTGCCTGAGTTACGAGGGCATTTCAGGAACAAAATAATAATAATAAAAAAAATCCGTTTTAATACCACCGTCGAAATTTGTTGACCTTTCTCCTGACACAAGTCCAGTCACGACATAAAAACAATAAAAACAAATACACAAACAAAAAAATTAGGTCCCCCATTACCGTAATATTAAAAGGGAAAGAGCTTGTTGAAGGTGGAAATAATGTTTATAGGTGGGTCACTTAAGAGACGAGAAGGGGGAGGGTTTATTCAGGACCACTTACGTGCTCCGCTTGAGAGATCGGAGCGCCTCTTATCACGGCGGATTAGTTTGTATTTAGTAAACAGTTTATCCACTGCGTAACGAGGTTGTTTTCAAGTGAAGGTTTATTAATCGTCTTCGACGTTCCAAGTAAGCACGGGCTATGGTGAGCCCGTGTTCTTGGAGGTTAATCTTGGACCGCCACGACACACCCTTCGGGAGATATCCCTTCAATGCCGGCAAGGAAGTCTTATTTTGAACCAGTAATCTTACAGACTAATTCTTCTGTGAGAATGAGAACATTCTTCTTCAATTGTTGTATCACATTCAAAATTGGTATTCATAAATGGCTGAGAATTTATGAGTATTCTGTTTACTATGACGTGAGAAATTGAATTTGTGTATACATCTACTTTCATGCGAGTGTCTTGTTCATACATACGCGGGCTGGCCTCCCAAAATGCTTCAGTTATCCCATGTATACTAACCTGGGGCAGTCAGGTTTTCTCTACAGCCCGTCCTCCCCATTTTCTCACTCCCTCACAATGGTCCATTTTCTATGAGGTTTCATGTATTAACTGTGAATACAATAAATTAGTGATGCCCTGGATTAGGTGTTTATGTATGTATTAGGACTTTTTTTATAACGGAAGAAATACGGATTTATTTCAGAATGAGATTTTGGATTGGTTGGTACAGCGACAGCGTGGCTTACTGCAGGCCGGCGTTCGATCCCCAACGGTCCAAGTGATTTGCGCACTGTTCCTGACCCCTTGCACTTGTATCCCAGATCCTTTCCAAGTGCTATACTGTCAAGCTGGCTTGTTGCCTTCTTATTAATTACCTAAATTAAAAATAATGAAAGGAACATATATTCTTGTACAGAGTAAAGTATTAAGTAACTTTAAGTAAAGAGATTTACAATGAATACAGAGACTGTTGAGGGGAAGGGAGGGGGGGGGGGAGATTTGGGATGGGACGATGGGGGGGGGGGGAAGGAATGATGCCCAACCACTTGGACGGTCGGGGATTGAACGCTGACCTGCATGAAGCAAGACCGTCTAAGAATTTCATATTTCTTAATATTTGTTAAAGAGTTGGGGATGTGATTCGGTTTCATTTTGCGATTGTGTTTTGAGTTCGATCATCATAGGGGGCCCTGACAGCTGAGTGGACAGCGCTTCGGTTCCGTAGTCCCGAGTGGAGGTGGAAACAAATGGGCAGCTTCTTTCACCCTGATGCCCCTGTTCACCTAGCAATAAATAGGTACCTGGGAGTTAGACAGCTGCTACGGGCTGCTTCCTGGGTAGGGGTGTGTAACAAAAAGGAGGCCTGGTCGAGGACCGGGCCGCAGGGACGCTAAGCCCCCGAAATCATCTCAAGATAACCTCAAGAAGATAACCATAACTATACCATCATCCCCCCCCCCACTCTCCCCTACCATACTCACCAACGAGACATGATGAGCATACTTCAACACCAGTAATATAGCCAGGGGGATAGCATTAAACACACAGTATACCACTATCCCGGCTGAGGCTACGCTGATAAAGTAGTGAGAACACTATTACTACTAACGTACCACTCCTGTCCTGGCTGCTACAATCACTACCACAATCACCATCTACTACTTGCTTTGCTCCCTACCCTTTCTATCCCTCTCCCTCCCCCCCTCTCTCTCTCTCTCTCTCTCTCTCTCCTCTCTCTCTCTCTCTCCTCTCTCTCTCTCTCCTCTCTCTCTCCTCTCTCTCTCCTCTCTCTCTCTCTCCTCTCTCTCTCTCTCCTCTCTCTCTCTCTCCTCTCTCTCCTCTCTCCTCTCTCTCCTCTCTCCTCTCTCTCTCTCTCTCTCTCTCCCGCCCTATTTCTACCCTGCCTCCCTCTCTCCCCCACTCCCACTCTATACTTTCACCTTCTTTCTTACATTCCACCCTCTCTCTCTCTCTTTGATTCTCCGAGCGCGTGAAGTCACTGCTAGCCAGAGTTTATGAAGCTTGATCGACGTATCTCTGAGCAGCGCAGGAGAGCAGTGTTGTGAAACCTACAGCGGATTGCTCCCCCTCCCTCTCCCTTCGTCATATTGAAGACCGCCAGTCACACTGAAGGCAATCAGCTGTATCAGTTCGCGCGAAGCCTCCCTCACGAGTATGTTAATACTAGACACGGTACGATATCCTTTTTATGCACTTGTTTTTTGAAATTTTTCCAAGGCTGAGGCTTCATGCACTCGGATATGTTTATTTTTCCAAGTGTACTCAAGGGAAGACTCATTTATATACGCCTAGAAAAACTTGACTTGGGGCGCAGGTAGAAGCTACTTCAGCACGTCCGAGAGGCACTGAAGACACTTGAGTGCGTTATAGGTTATTCAAGTGTAAACAAACTAGGAGCGCCTTTTTAGGGGAGGGGGGGGGGGTGAATGGAAGCTTTCCAATGATTTTATTTGATTTTTTAACTAAGACTAAGGCGAATTTTGGCAAGTTTTGATATTAGAAAAGAATTCGGGGGTGAAGGGGGGGGGGTTATATCAATGATGGTTTAGATTCAGGTACTGGGAAGACGAAGATGTAAGCAGCACGGGCTATGGCGAGCCCGTCCTCCTCACCTGGCTCCGGAGACGTGCCGTGAGATCAATGATTCTAGCACGACTGATGTTCGTTCTTCCTCACTTGCGGGAGGAAGTTTATTCTTAAAAACTTTAAAGTTCATGTTACATTTGTATTGAGCCCAGACGTGGGTCGCCGAAGGACACGTTTCACTGAGTCAATCTTTAACATCTCCGGAGGCAGCAAGTGAATAGAAATTGTCAGTGACGGTAAACATGCAATGTGTGATGAAGAGATGACGAAGAGTATGATGAGTATGATGAATATTACTAGTCATGAGGAGTGGGTAATCATGCCCTTCATTCTCATTGGTCAGCTTGGCCAGTAGTTGTGATGTAAACTGGCTGTTTTGTTGTTGTTTAAGATTCAGCTACTGGGAACAAAAAGTTCCAAGTAGCACGGGCTATGGTGAGCCCGTAGTGGACTTACCTGGCACAGGAGCGGGGCTATAACTTGGTAAACTGCCAGTTCAGTCTTGGTGTTATAGGTGGTTGGACATGCCTAACTGTTAGCAGGCTGTTAATGGTTGGATGAGTGATGGTCAGTCCTTCACTATACTCTTCTATTGTCGTTGTGTCCGTTATATACGTTCTTCGATAAGAGTCTTATTTGTGCAGGCGCCTTGAAAAGCTATTTTGTCTTGCCTATATATTGAAATCGTTGGGGGGTTGACAGACTCCATGTGAAGGCATCTTATCTTGAGATGATTTCGGGGCTTTTAAGTGTCCCCGCGGCCCAGTCCTCGACCAGGCCTCCACCCCCAGGAAGCAGCCCGTGACAGCTGACCCAGGTACCTATTTACTGCTAGGTAACAGGGGCATTCAGGGTGAAAGAAACTTTGCCCATTTGTTTCCGCCTCGTGCGGGAATCGAACCCGCGCCACAGAATTACGAGCCTGCGCGCTATCCACCAGGCTACGAGGCCCCACCCCAGGGGCCGAGGGCCCGAGGCATAGACGACATTAGTCTCAAGGTGTTTCAATTTGTATTGGGAAGAGTTCTTCACGAGCAAGGTGGCAGTGTTCTTGCTTTTTTTTGCAGTCTTGTCAGTAGGATCCATGTTTTGTTTTCAATAATGTCTTTTTTAGGGCTCTTTCCTCACTTTTGTGTACCGTGAAAAACAAAAGAAGTTCATGTAGAATGGTTTAATTGGCGAGGGAGATACCGTCACGTCAGCTTTGTGAAGCTTTCTACCTTAGAAACTATCGAACCTTACGCAATGTTGTTTAAGATTCGCTACTTGGAACAAAAAGTTCCAAGTAGCATGGGCTATGGTGAGCCCGTAGACTGTCTTACATATACCTTACGCAAGCTTGACTATCCCATCGAGCATAAAGAATTCCAACAACCACTGATGGTATCCCTAGTATATATATATATATATATATATATATATATATATATATATATATATATATATATATATATATATATATATATATCTGCACACTGATGTCAAAATTATTTTAGTACGATGACACGCAGTTACACAAACCAATTATCAGATCCAATCTACCCGCGTCAATAGGGAATCGAACCCTAACAGCGGCGACTCATCATTGCCAAACCCGACAGGTATGTATCCACAAATACCCGGGAATCTCGCACCATCTGTGTCCAATACAGCCGGGTGTCATCCGCCGCCCGCCCGCTCCGTGTTGCCATTCACGGCTCATGAATATTAAAATGATATTTGGAGAGGCAAGTCAAAGGGAAATGAAAGCAGTCTATCGGAGAGCTCCACCAACACTCCTACCTATGCTAAAAATGTTTAGGAGGGAGAGAGAAAGAGAAAGAGGGAGAGAGAAAGAGGGAGAGAGAAAGAGGGAGAGGGAGAGAGAAAGAGGGAGAGAGAAAGAGGGAGAGAGAAAGAGGGAGAGAGAAAGAGGGAGAGGGAGAGAGAAAGAGAAAGAGGGAGAGAGAAAGAGAAAGAGGGAGAGAGAAAGAGGGAGAGAGAAAGAGAAAGAGGGAGAGAGAAAGAGAAAGAGGGAGAAAGAAAGAGAAAGAGGGAGAAAGAGAAAGAGAAAAAGAGAGAGAGAAAGAGGCGATCATGCCAATATGATTTTTGTTACATTGTGTGAAAGGTTTTGTCATATGGTTAATCTATAAATGTACACGGATATACAACAAACATATGGATAATTGTTTTCGATTATACATCCACCTGCTTAAAACAATCAGAATTGCAAAGAGGAAACACATAAACGAAGAGAAATCCAAAAACCTGATGAAATAGCCTAACTAGGAACGATCATAGCAAGACAGACAAGAGACAGATGCGAACTGACATTTCCCGCCAAATATTCCCTGCTGGCGGTGGTCGACATGTAAACAAAGCAGGTGTCGAGCGCCCCGAGTTATCGACATCAGCGCCATCTGTTGTTCGGCTGCCGCATTGCATCTCAGAGACAATGAGTTGCCAATTATGTGTTAATACTGAACAAATCCACAAGGGCCGTGACGAGGATTCGAACCTGCGTCCGAGAGCATCCCAGACGCCCTCGTCCGAATCCTCGTCTCGGCCCTTGTGGATTTGTTCATTTGATGCATCACGCAATTGTGATTTCTGTGTGTAATGCGTTATACTGCACTGAAATGTGCTTTCATATCCGAGTTAATTGCATATACGAAAAAGATAACATTATTATACATATATGCATGGATATATAATGAATATAAGACAATTTGTATCTACGGTTGTAGGCCACACACACTTGCCTCATTAAGCTGTAGGCTGACTGGTGAGGGCAGAGTGACTTGTCACACACGGATCGGGGTCGGCCCCATTGCCCACCCTTAAGGATATTTGACTTCCTTGGTGACCCTCCCCTCCCTCCATGAGATAAAAGGTTGGTGGCCGAATCCAGAGATTAATTTCATGCAACCTTGGATAAAAGGGGGGGATGTGGGTATGTTCACCTAGAGATTAGGTGCCAGGGAGTTGTTAGCTGTGGGCTGAACTCCGAGGGTGTGTGTGGGGGGGGAGGGGGGGGGGAGAGGGTGAAGGGAAACAGTTAGTAGATATGATATAAAGCTGTTTGAAGTCGGTACAGTGGACAATCAACGGTTAGAAAGGCCGGGTCCAAGAGCTAAGAACTCGATCCTGCAGACGCAAATAGTAAACACATACGCACACGCTTCCTTGGGCTATAGAGATAGAGAAGTTTAATGTTAAGATACTGAAGATGTGGAAGTAGACTTCACACACTACCTATGTTAGACCAGCACTAGAATATGCAGCCCCAGCGCGTAATCCCAATTTAAAAATGCACAAAGCAAAATTTGATTGATGAAGATTAAGCCACCTAAAAGGTGGCACGGGCATAAATAGCCCGTAACTAACAAGAGAGGAATTGTTGTTATAGATTCGGCTACTCGAAACAAGTTCCAAGTAGCACGGGCTATGGTGAGCCCGTAGTGGACTTACCTGGCACAGGAGCGGTGCTGAATGAGTGTCCAAGAGAGGAAGGTACAAGCATTATATATAGAGAGAAGAAGAAGAGAGGGCTGGATCAGATAAGGGATCGGTAAGAATAGGTTCTAAGTGGAGATTGTTAAGTGATTGTGTGCATGTATGCGTATGTATTCGTGGTTTACACTAGTCTACGGGCATGTTTGAGAGCGCATGCGTGTGTGACTAGACTACAATGGTTCGCTCCAGTGAGAAGCCAATCACAATGCGTCATATGGTTATGATATAGGTCATAAGTCTGGCCTTCAGGGGAGGGGGGTGTAACGTCATTCAACTGGTGATAGGATGTGTTCCACGGGGGGGGGGAGGAGAGAGAGAGAGAGAGAGAGAGAGAGAGAGAGAGAGAGAGAGAGAGAGAGAGAGAGAGAGAGAGAGAGAGAGAGAGAGAGAGAGAGAGAGAGAGAGAGAGACAGAGAGAGAGAGAGAGAGTGAGTCTCTCTCTCTCTGGAGGAAGAGACCACAGCCCCTCAAATTGAAAGCCTCGGATACAGAAAATTCAGAGTAGCCTGAGCCAGACGCCGTCAGATCACGCGGCTGATGGTGTTGTGGGACTTACTGATGCTCCACAATCCCTTTACTCCCACCTGGATGATGGAGCGGCCTCCGTGCAGCTCTGCATGTTATACAATCCACATACAATCCTAGCCAACACTCGAATCCCTCTAACTCAAGGTGGAAACTTTTAGTTGAAGTCGAGCAAAAGAATAAGCAAAAGTAGCGTGTAGAAACATGTTGTAGGGTAAACTGAGGTAACTTGTAGAGCCCAAGGTAAGTATATTAATAAAAAAAAATGAGGTTTCTTTACCCGAGGGCCTTCATCTATTTAGTGGACACGATGGGGGCAGGAAGTCGATGGCTTGTCAAAAGCCCCCACATTTTTCCTGAGAATTTTTCTAGCTGGATTTGACTCTTGGTCTTTACAGCTTTGGCGGGTAGGCTGTTCCATGGGTTTAACCCTTTGGGTGAAAAAACAGTGTTTTCTGCTCTGCATTGAGACTTTCTGAGCTTCAAGCTGTTGCCGTGTGTGTGTGTGTGTGTGTGTGTGTTAAGTGAGTTATTAGTTCTTAAACCTTGCTTTTCTAACATTTTTCCTTTATTATATCTACTACATACTCTTAACACGCGCACATTTTTTAGCAGCCCCTAGCAGCTGTCTAATTCCTATGCCTAGCAGTAAATAGGCATTTTTACTGCTAGTAAACAAAGTCGAGCGCGAAAGGGTGAAAGAAAGAAAAACTCCGCCCATTTGTTTCCACCTCTGCTAGGCTCAAACCCGGGCCATTAGGACTACTACTCCCAAGCACTATCTACTCAACCGCGAAGGCCTCCTACCCTGAACTCACGTCTGTGTATTAGATTTGACATTTGTAAATAAGTGGTGTGGACTAATATTATCCAAGTTGGATAATATTAGTCAATATTTTAACAGATCAGCATTATCGTGTTTAGTTTCTAGTGTTGTTAATTCTGTGGCCCTCATGTTTTCCCTTTGTTACAGAATGTTTTGTTTATCGCTGTGCGATATGTCCTTCTAAACGCGAGGTCTTCCAAGTTTGTATACAGCAGTCCAAATGTCGACGCACCAGAGGTTACCGCTCTGATTTCCCACTTTCTTTTTCCTTGAAATCAAAAAGGTTGCTTCACAATTCTTATAGTTTGGTTGAAATATTTAATATTTTTACTGTAGATCTCACTTTGTGTACATGTTCCATGACTGGTGGATTCAGACTCCCAGATCCTTTTCTACGTTAATCTGCTGTATGATAGTGATGGTGCGTTGTATAGCTGCGATGTGCCATAGATTTGTCTCCAGCCGAGACTTAAGAAAATAACTTACAATAATACGCGTTATAACAACAACAATTCGCATACGTGTACATTGAAGTACAAATATTAACGATGCTTGAACTTTTGAAAATGACTCCTATTATGGTGTAATTGGGAGGATGAGGCTGCTTATGGTTTTTTTCTGGCCAGTTCCCTCTGTGACGATAATTAAATAGGGCGATTTATCATAGTATAAGCTCGTCTTGGGTGTAATTGGAAGCAGGTCGAGTTTAATCGATTGTAACTACAATTTGTGCATAACTTGGAAATGGGTTAAACGTTTTCAGGTGTAATAGGCTCGGTTTAACCATTTTTTAAAGTCCGTGGGTTGAAAGTTGTAAAGTGTAATTGAGGGTAGGAAAAAATAATTGTAGTGAAATTGTCCGTAGTTTGAAAGACTTCAAGGAATAGAACTTTAATATGCGTTATATTTATTGTCTTGTTCATTCCTTTTCAATTTCCCTTTTTATCGTGGGACCCCGAGTTTTCCCCCATTTCATTACTTTCTCTCTCTTCCATTCCGCTGCTTATCTTCCATTTGCTTATTTCACCCACCCACCTCCATATCCCATCTTCCGTTTCAGTCCTCCCCCACCACATCGCATGACTCGGGGTGGGGGGGAGGCCTGAGAGAGCGGAGAGGGGAGATTGTGGGGTCAAAACAGAGGGGTCTTACAATATAATTGAGCTTCCCCTCTCCCTCCGCACTATTATACCCACAGTCCTGCGTATTCTTAGCCAGACTCCCTGGGCCATCTCAGCACTGTAGCAATATTTGTACACAGCGAAACGCACACAAAACCCAGATCTTGTACCAGTTTATGCAGTTCGGGGTGACCAAACCACACCTCGATAAGATGGACTTGGTGGGAAGACGTTTCGGTTCGTCTTGGACCATTTATCAAGTCCGGTCCTCAACACATGACTTGATAAATGGTCCAGGACGGACCGAAACACTGCCGTCTCTTCACCTTCTGGTGTGTGGTTTGGTCAACATATCTTGCACATGCAATTTTCCTCGCAAACTGCAATATTACCCACAGACTATATAAACATATAGTCTATATATATATATATATATATATATATGAGATATATATATAATCCGATATAGACATTCGCTCATTATAGCCAAGAATCCATTTACCTTACTTTTTTTATAGCTCGTTTTCTTCGGCAACATTTCCATGTATAATTTCGAGGAATCGATGTAATTGCCTGGAATTACGAGCTTGTTTGGAAAACTCCGTGATGAGGGGTAGTGCACGAGAGGGTTACGTCCCTCCTCCTTCTCCTCTACCCACAAAAAAACCAAGCTTTGACTGTGCCCAGAGAGCTTTTAGCAAGTCATTCCTAATCTTCTGTTTTGATAATTTTATGTCTATTAATATTCCGATATTTACAGTATAGTTTATATACAACGAAACAGTTGATAACACACACACACACACACACACACACACAGGGATATTCAGACTTGAGAATGGTCCAGGACGGACAGAAACGTCGTCGTCCCTTCACCTTCTAGTGTGTGGTCTGGTCAACATACTTTAGCCACGTTATTGTGACTCGTCGGCTGCACAGGTATATTCAGTTTCAGAGTGTATATAGACCGTGTTTGGCGTATGTTCAAACCTGAAGCATACTTCCTAGTATGCGAAGGAGGTTATGTGGCGGTGTTAATTCTCCCCCCCCCCCTCCCCGCTCATATGCCTAAAGCCCAACACCAACTTAAACAATCCCACGCCAACATACACCACTCCCACGCCAACATACACCACGCCCACGCTAATAGGATGCATGAAAGAGGGTGTGTGTGTGTGTGTGTGTGTGTGTGTGTGTGTGTGTGTGTGTGTGTGTGTGTGTGTGTGGACATTACCAGTGCTGGTGGAGGAGAGACGCTGGCGGCGCCCAGGCACAGGTGTGGGGGCACAGGTGTGGGGGCACAGTTGAAGGTGACACAGCTGCGCCTGATGTCAGAGGTCGTTGCCATGGCGACTAGACGCCATTGCTTGGGGCAAAGAGAGAGAAAGGGAGAGGGGGGGGGAGGAGGCGAGGTGAAGGGAAGGATGTTAAGGGAATGAAAGGTCACTATACCCAGTAAGGCTGACGTCGCAGGGAAATAATATATAATATATATCTATATATTTATATTATAATTTGCAAGATGACCAGTGGGACCAAGCAACGCTCCCAGTTGGACTCGGGAGTATAAGTATTCGCAAGGCGACACAGTTAGCATTGCCGGCATTCTTATCCTCGACCAGTGCTACAGGTGAATTAGTTAAGGAAATACTACCAGAATACCTAAGAGACTCCATTGGGTTTCATGATCCCAAATTTGCGGAAGGTGGTGGTCAGTGGGACACTCTTGTCAACTCTCACCCTCGACCAACTTTTCCAAACGACTACAAACAGGCCAAATGGGATAGCCCCATAGTGGAGAACATCGCCAAAGCATTGCTGGAGGCAGCTTCTGAGAAGCACAAAGCGCGTCTCCTAGCTGTGCAAGCCCCCATGCCGGGGACTTCCTGTCGATAGTCCCGAATTCCGCCTTGGGCACCCGCCTGGACCATCGGGCCCTAAGTATTGGTGTTGCCCTGCGCCTTGCCGCCCCTATCTCCACCGAGCACCGGTGTATTTGCGGCCATGCACGGGCAGACCAATACGGCAGCCATGGTCTCATCTGTTGTAAGTCACAGGGAAAGATTGCCAGACATGAAGCAGTCAATGACATCAAGAGAAGTTTGGCTACAGCTGGGTGTCCAGCACAAAGGGAACTTCAGTTGTGCAGACCTGACAACAGCCAATCTTGACAGTACTCCTCTTGTACCTGTCCGGGCAGTCCCTATTGGCATTGAGGCACATTCCTACGTTTGTTTCCTTAGTGTAGACTGCAGTGTGGAAGCCTCCGTTCCTTTCCGTGACTGTTATTTCTAGAAAGGGCAGCTTCCCGTCATTCTCCATCTCGTAAGTGAATCTTAACACAGAATTCTGCTCGAATGCCTCCTTCAGCTGCTGCAGACGTCTGACATCAGGTACCTGCATAAAAATGCAGGTACCAAAATATGCATATGCAAAACATATGCAAAATGCATATGTTGACATTTTTATGCTGATGTTAGACGTCTGCAGCAGCTGAAGGAGGCATTCGAGCAGAATTCTGCATTAAGTTTCACTTACGTGATGGCGAATGATCAGTAGTTTGCACTGGCAGACTCTGGGTGCATTATGAGGATATCATCAACACAAGAGTGAATAAGGTAGCAGTGATACTAAAAAGTCCCCATCTCGCAGGATGGTTAGTCATACAGGGTCATATGTTCAGTAGCCTGCACTGGCAAATTTTGTTTGGATGCCATATGAGAATATTCTCAAGAACACGAGAGTGAATGAAGCAATTGCAAAGCTCCAGGTACCTCATACCAACGGGTCTGAATGGTCTGATAACTGGGCATTCGGTGATGTATTAAAAGTATTACATTTTTTAGAGTAAAAACTCTACGTCAATTACACGCCTTATTGCACAATTGACTATGAAAGTCATTGAACAAGGGAGTTGTGGATAATGACTAATATTTCTTAAATCATTTGATTTAGGCCTACCACGACCAGCCTACGTCCTTCTCGTTCCAAAAAACCATTTACCCTACAAATTTAGGCAAGGTTAGGAACAAGCGACTGACCTCCGACTTGGGTCACAGACAGACAGACACAGACACTAATACACTGTTCGACAGGCCGGACTAGGAGCCTTAAGCTCGCTCCAACTAGCACCTGCTAGCTAGGTTCTGCTAGGCGAGTGAGCGCGCGCACAAACCCGAATAAAACTGCTTTAATAATAATAATAATAAATAATAAATAATAATAATGTGTTTATTTAGGTAAGGTACATACATACAAGAGATTTTACAAAGATTGATGGATGTATAGATAGAGCTAGTACATACAATGCCTAAAGCCACTATTACTTTGTTGTATAAACGTTTACATACACGAAGGACCGCAGTCATTCACAAACACAGCTCGTGTTCAGCTCCACTCCAACACAGATGGTCACAACACAGTATTTACAATAATGCCAGACTATTCATCATTGTCAGACGTTTGTGAACTACACAATATACCGGGAAACTGCACATGTCAACTCATTTGTTACAGAGTTTGTAAACACAATACGTATAGCTCGTGATGAAAAGTTAAAAATAATGATAATTTTTGTCCACAGACCAAAGCTTTGTTTCCACTTCAGAACATCTTTATTTATGTACGACAACAACTGCCTCAGGGTCGTTGTTAACGACAGGAACTACTACTAAGAGTCGCTCCTGCAATGTTGCTCCATGTGATCTATGTTGCCTTAAGTCCAAAAGTATTGCCGTCGATTGCACATGTCAATATAATGACAAGTTGGATTAGAAAATATTGAAGCTAAACAATGGGATCGAACGACGTGCGATCCCATTGTATAGCCAGAGACTAAAATATATATAAATATATATATATATAAATATATATATTATATATATATATATATATATATATATATATATATATATATATGTCGTACCTAGTAGCCAGAACGCACTTCTATGCCTACTATGCAAGGCCCGATTTGCCTAATAAGCCAAGTTTTCATGAATTAATGTTTTTTCGTCTACCTAACCTAACCTAGCTTTTTTTGGCTACCTAACCTAACATTACCTATAAAGATAGGTTAGGTTAGGTAGGGTTGGTTAGGTTCGATCGTATATCTACATTAATTTTAAATCCAATAAAAAAAAATTTACCTCATACATAATGAAATGGGTAGCTTTATCATTTCATAAGAAAAAAATTAGAGAAAATATATTAATTCAGGAAAACTTAGCTTATTAGGCAAATCGGGCCTTGCATAGTAGGCTGAGAAGTGAGTTCTGGCTACTAGGTACGACATATATATATATATATATATATATATATATATATATATATATATAACTGAAAACTCACACCCCAGAAGTGACTAACCAATACTACCAGGAGCACTCTGCTGGCGTACAGGATCCCTTAACCGCTCGACCAACACGATACACATATATATATCTATATACACACACCTGTCATTTTATATATCT
>NC_091162.1:13845103-13900103 GCF_040958095.1 Procambarus clarkii
GTGTTGCTTGTTCTCCATGTTCTTCTCCCTCTCCCTGTTTCTTGGTTCCCCCCCACCTCCATCTCTCTCCTCCCTCCCTCCCTCCCTCCCTCCCTCCCATCCCCCCTCTCTCTCTCTCTCTCCATCCCTTTCTTTCCTCCCTCCCTTTCTTTTTCTTTCCCCAGGCACAGAGGTGGGCCACAAGACTGGTCCCACCATTAAGAGGACAAAACTACAAGGAAACACTCGGGGGGAACTATTTTTTGTGTTTAGAACTACCAAGCACAAGAGCCATGATCCTGCCCTACAAAATACTTCAAAAGGTTCTGGTATAGTATACTGCTCTCCAAGGAGTAGACAACTTTCCCCAAGGTGGTATATACCACTCTTTCAGGGATATACCCCTTTCCACCAGGTATGTCTCTGGTACCGAGAAGTAGCCTAACGCGAGGACATGTTCGCAAGCTAGATAATACCTCACGGGAAGGCCGCAGAAAGGGTGTCTTTAGCGAGAGAAAATCTTTGAAGTAGAACGGATCGACCCGGCGTTCTGGGAGGGGCCCCAGAATCCCAACCCGGGCCCCCTGAACCCCAACCCACGTGTAGAGGGATGGTGTAATCAATTGGGCAACGGAATATATATATATATATATATATATATATATATATATATATATATATATATATATATATATATATATATATATATATATATATATATATATATATATATATATATTACACTCATTAAATTAGTCGCGTGTTCAAATATATTCGGATATGCTTCGATATGTCCGAACTGTATTCGGATATATTAACATATTCACAAACATCGCCGCATTATAGAAAACCAACAGATTTGTTAGAAATATTTAAATTATCGTAAATATTTTAAAACTAATTCCCGGTACGACAGTCGGAATCACGCTCTACTCACAATCTAGAATTCCGGGTTGGAATCCCGGGCGGGACAGACATATGGTGGGTGGGGGGGGGGCGCGTGTTTCCTATCTACCTAATGACTCTGTTCACCCAGCAGTGAGTAGGTACTCAGGAGTTACTCAGCTTGCTGTGGGGTTATATCATGAGCGGGGGTCAGTAATTCGACCTTGGGGGGAGGGGGGGGGAGGGAGGGGAGGGGGAAGGGGTCTCGATATAAGCCTAAGGTGTATGAACACACACTGGCTTCCTGTCCCCCCGACACAATGAACTATGATTATCATTATATATGTCTGAACTAATAGCACCAGAAAGGTGATATTTAGTTCAGAAAAAAAATCACGAGCTAGACGGTCAAAATAAATTAAACGTAATTAATACTTAAATGTCGTATCCTTTCACGTTTAATAATTGATATTAACTTTAAAATCATAATTAGATGTAATCCAAATTGATATATTTTAATGAAAAAATAATTAGATGAAAACGGTCAGAATTTGTTGCCGTTGCTGACCAATAGAACTGTTGACGCTCGATTGAATCGACTTTTATTAGTGTAATTGGCAACGTGGCCGCGCAGAGTTGCCAAATGCATGATGGGGGCCTGACGGCTGAGTGGAGAGCGCTCGGGATTCGTAGTCCTAAGTTCCCGGGTCCGATCCCCGGCGGAGGCGGAAACAAATGGGCAGTTTCTCTTACCCCTGATACCCCTAGCAGTAAATAGGTACTTGTAAGTTAGAGAGCTTCTACGAGCTGCTTCCTGAGGAGGGGGGGGGAATCAGTTGATTGACAGTTGAGAGGCAGGCTCAAAGAGCCAGAACTCAACCCCTGCTACAACTAGGCGAGTACACACGTACACACACACACACACACACATTTACAGAGCCCGATAGGCTCAGGAATCTGTACACCTGTTGATTGACGGTTGAGAGGCGGGACCAAAGAGCCAGAGCTCAACCCCCGCAAACACAACTAGGTGAGTACTAGGTGAGTACATTCTCAAATGACAAAATTTAACTACTGACAACGTGGGATAAATTATATCGAAGCTTGACTCTGCTGGCGCTCTCTCCCTCCCTCTCCCTCTCCCACGCTCCCCCTCCCTCTCCCACGCTCCCCCTCCCTCTCCCACGCTCCCCCTCCCTCTCCCACGCTCCCCCTCCCTCTCCCACGCTCCCCCTCCCACGCACAAACACAATCCCCTCGAGTGTGAGAGCGGTGGACGAGTGGGTGCAGCGGGAGTGGTCAACACTGGAGGCTGACACCACACCAGGTGTCAAGCATCGGTGCACCAAACAGCAGCAGCAGCAGCAGGAGGGCCGAGTCTCTCTCTCTCTCTCTCTCTCCCTACAACAGGCGACAGACAACTGAACACACACGAACCCAAGAGCGGCCGGAGCCTTGTCCCCTACAAGCAAAGTCAGGAGAGTCTGTTCCTCCAGCATCCAGGTGTTACAGCCCCGCTCCTGTGCCAGGTAAGTCCACTACGGGCTCACCATAGCCCGTGCTGCCTGGAACTTTTGTTCCGAGGAGCTGAATCTAACATCATAACAGCAGCAGCACAATACCGAAAGCTTTGCTAAAGTCTAGGTATTCGACATCACAATCTTTTCCCCTTTCAACTGCCTCAAAAATATGTTGGAATAGAATGAGAGCAAATTTGTCGAACATAAGCCGTTCGTAAAATCATGTTTTAAATTTCTTATTAATCTTTTTCAAACTGTAAATAAATGGCTTTTGCGAATATCACTCCAAGCAAGTGTCCCCCCCCCCCGACAATAGATGTTAAGCTAATTTGCTGATAGTTCATTGCAAGTGATAGCTGAACTTAAAAGCTTCTTAACGATCATCACATACACTACGGGCTCACCATAGCCCGTGCTACTTGGAACTTTTTGTTCCAGGTAGTGATTCTTTAACAACAGCAACAACAGCAACAACGATCGCCACAACATATTCAACCCTTCAAGAAGCCAATACTTTGCTAAACTGTAACTAGTCATTAAATATGAAAGTCAAGGGCTGACGCAGCAATCTGTCCTACAAAGAACGTCGCTTTTCCTTCGTATGTTACACATAATGCAAAAAAATTGTCGTACTAGAAAATAGAAGCGGCTGGCGAAAGTGACGTACTGTCCCGTTTTCTGTTTTGGGTCCTCTGGTAGGTTAGGAGAGTACACTTTAAACTGACCGTTTTCTTGACGATGGGAAACCTTAGGAGGAAGTCGGGCTGCACAAAGCCCTCGAATTTCTTTCAGGACCCTGGAAAATACTTTATCTTGTTCTGGGAACCGTTTGGCTTAATTTTGTTTTGTTCTAATAACTTCCTCCTGGTAACGACAAAACCATTCAACTTGCCCACTTCTCCACCTCTAGTGTGCCCAACCACTTTGACTGAACGGTAGAGCGATTTACGGGCTCACCATAGCCCGTGCTACATGGACATTTCGTTCCGAGTAACTAAATCTAAAACAATAACAACAACGGTAAAGCGACGTCTCGCTTCATGCAAGTCGGCGTTCAATCCCCCGACCGTCCAAGTGGTTGTGGGTACCATTCCATCCCTCCGTCCCATCCCAAATCCTTATTATACCCTTCCCAGTGCTATATAGTCGTAATGGCTTGGCGCTTCTCCTAATAGTTCTCTCCCCTTCCTCATCTAGTAAATCCAAAGTTCCTATTTAGAATCCCACCCATTTGTCATTATTCCACATACCTGCCGCCCAAGACATGTGAGCAAAGACATCAACCTTGAGCCATGCCCAAGACATGTGAGCAAAGACATCAACCTTGAGCCATGCCCAAGACATGTGAGCAAAGACATCAACCTTGAGCCATGCCCAAGACATGTGAGCAAAGACATCAACCTTGAGCCATGCCCAAGACATGTGAGCAAAGACAAAAACCTTGAGCCATGCCCAAGACATTTGAGCAAAGACATCAACCTCGAACCATGCCCAAGACTTCCCCTACTCTCCCAACCCCACCCACCCCTTTCTGGACAATTATGAACACTCCATTACCGCTTCCCCTGTGATAATGGCTCGTTAGCATGAGGGAAACAAATGTAGGACACGCCAAGCGTCTTCCCCTTCTCCTCCTCCTCCCCTCATTTTTGCAATCTTACCCCCCCCCCCTCCCCCCCCCCCTTCACCGTCTGCCTCGTCTCCAGCTTATCATCTTCCATGACAAGGAAATTTGCATCAGCCATATTTACTGCTATTTTGAATTCCGTTTTTTTTTCCCCCAACATTATTGACAATGCCGTTTTCTTTTTGGGCTTGAATATAATAAATTATAACAATGATTTATCAATTAATTTATAATTACTATGTAACAATTTTTATTCCTGGGTGTTTAGCTTCTAATTGCTTATGTCTAAACAGTATAAAAAATTACTGTTGTTCCCGCCAAACTTTGCTTGGGCGAGCAAGAGTGTCATATTTTGAAATTTACCTTTCTCTCCAATGAGAAAACTGGCGAATTTCTGTCCGTTCGTTCGATAATAGCAATAAAAAAAATGTGCACTAATTGTATAGTTTCCCATCAAAATGTTGTACTGTCCATGATGGTGCTCTAAGCTCAGTATACCCTTGTATACTGTATACTAGGGTATACCCAGTATACCCTGGTGGAAGCGCTCTTCTTGTCCCTTTAAGTACGCTTCAATGTTCTCGGGAACATGAATCAAGATGAATATTAAGGATATTGATGTTTGAGGGACAACCTACAGCCTACTGTTCTTCACCAGAGAATCAACCCCACAGTGTTTTCTGCCTTGTGAAGCCCTGAACCCCTGAAGAAGCTCTTCCCAAGTCGGTTTCTCCTTCCTAGTGAGCTTCTTGGGGAGTTCCTTGCTTCCTAGGATCTCCTTTATCTGTAGTCCGACGAGGACTACACAACCTCAGCTTAGAGAAGGAGTCTTTAAGGTATTTGAACGCTACAGATTCCTTATCTACAGCCGTAACAAACTGTTTCACAAGGCCCAATTTCCCGTGTGACGTCAACATATTCCAGTGGGTCACCTTGACGTTGTTCCTCTCCAAAGAATCATGTCTGCTGTAGCCTACTGCTGTCCCAATGAGCAAGCAGGTAGCAGGGGAAACCTAGTCAAACCAGTTTTGAAACCCATCAGGAATACTACCCTTTTTAAACTCTCTGATGACCTCCCAGCTGTACTCTTCATACTTAAAATGGCGTCCAGCAAGTTCTCGATGCTGATAAAAACCTTTAAAAGGTGAACCGAGTGAGCCAGGGGAATAGACGGGTACTTTTATTTGAATAGACAAGGTACTTTTAATTGAATAGACGGGTACTTTGTCCCGTCAGGGAACGGCACGGCCTTGAGAGCTCCTGGTTTGTGCTGGCAGAGACAGAGAGCCCACCCGCTCGGGGTTACAGGAACTGAATCTTTAATGTTGTGGAAAATTTGAAAATTTTCAAAATATCGCCGTCCTGCTAGTCATGAGAGCAAAGTTTGAGAGCCAGCCCATTTTCTATACTTTTGGAGGCATAACTAATTAGCAAATGACACTCCAGGGAAAACAAATTTGACCGAATTATCCATAAAAACTAGACACTGCTCGCTACACATTCGGATACCGTTAAAAAGAATCATTCAAACTTTGAAAGACTTCTACCTTTAACCGGAGGGAGGAAGGTCATTTTAATACTGGGAGCCAGCTCCTGGTCTCTGCATTTGGCAAATTTTGGTATTCAGTTAATACATTCATATCTTTTAACAGAGTTCGCCAACAGTGAGCGTTCGCCAATACCAACGAGCGTTCGCCAAAAGTGAGCGCTCGCCAACATTAGCTCGTCAAAAATAATGAAGAAAAATCCTGAACATGCAATCTCAACAAGCCCCGCCAACCCATCAAAGGAGTTTTACAAGTTCAACGTTGGCAACGGACAGACAGAGAAAGACAGACACACACACACACACAGAAAGACAGACGAGAGACAGAAAGAGAGAGACGGCGGTGACAGAGACAGAGAGCATATAGAAGGCCGAAAGCGAGAGCCACCAATATATATATAACCCTACAAACTCTGACGTGACAAACAACAAGCCACGATAGCATATATCACAAAAACACCCACCGGCCGAGCACAGGTATGACAATACGCGGCACAACAACAGTATAGCACAGTGAACCCAAGGGTATATCGCGGCATATCGCGAATCATCGTACATCAGAACTGTATATACGCTTCAGATACCGCGTGTACACCAGCCTTTTCCCATGTTCAATAAAGGTGAGTTCCGAGTTTGAGAGGGGGGGGTGAGGCGAGAGGGGGATCGAACGGAAAGGGGCGAGGGGGGATCGAAGGGGGTGAATAGGGGAAAGAGTAGGGAAATTGTGTACAGCGAGGGGAAGTACTGAAGAGTTTGAGAGAATGTAGAGTGTGATGAAGCCTGTGACAGGTGAGAGAGAGAGAGGGGGGGAGAGGCAGGTGAGAGAGGGGGGGGGGAGAGGCAGGTGAGAGAGGGGGGGGGGAGAGGCAGGTATAAACGGACGCACGTGGGTGTAATGGCGTAACCAAGGGAGACGGGGCGTATCTATACAAGACTGTTGGTACGCATCCACACGACTCGGGTGGATGCGTACGGGAGGACAGGTGGGTGTAGGTGGATGTGGGTGGGTGTAGATAGGCATGGATGAGTGTAGGTGGATGTTAGAGGGTGAAGGACTAAGAGAACAAGGCTCTCTGGTGGGGTGAGGCAGGGCATTAAGGATGGATATCTTAAGAGTTAAAATACTGAACAAATTGGAAGATATTATTTTACATTGGTTTAAAAAGGTCAAATGTAACATACAAAGGACAACAGCTTCAAGCTCAACAAGCCACAATGTAGGACAGAAAATAGTTGTTTTTCACCCATAGTTATAAATCCATGGAACTTCCTACCCGCCTAAGCCGTAAATGCCTTTTAAGACAACACTAAAAATATATATATATATATATATATATATATATATATATATATATATATATATATATATATATATATATATATATATATATATATGAGAGTGGGCCTCTACGAAGCAGCCGGCTTACTATCTCTGTCGAGACCATTACAGACGGTAAGCTAGTATTGGGGCGTTAGGCTAGGATCCCTCCAGAGGTTAATAGGGCTTAAAAAAAAGCTTTAGCATAAACAGCCATTAGTAGACCTATCCTAATTACAATTAACCAATTGTAGGCCTACTTTAAACCCATTACATGGAAACTACATGCATTTCAGTGGATTCCTTTTAAAATTAAAAACTTAATGTTTCTATTTCATTAGACAGTTTATTCTATGAAAGCCTGATACATACCTATTAATACTTCATAATTATTATAATTAAGCCTAATGGTAAGTAATGGGTAAGGTACTTCCTGAAGGCAAGTATCTGGATGGGTGACCACGCGGGCAGCCTCGCAATTGAACTGATGGGATTCTATCCTGACAGTCTTCCTGTGCCCATTAAAGGTATTCCAGTCCCATTAAATGCAGATGAATTCCTAAATAATATAAGCTACAGGTGAGTTAAAAACCCCATTCACCCAATTCGTACCCATTTCTTTCTTAACATCTATTACATGCCCATTAAACTCCCGCTAAAATGTCCATTAATGCCCATTAAATACCCATTGGATTACCATTAAATGATATTAAGCAAAAATCTCATAAGAGAATATTATGTTCGCAGGTTCATTTGAAACTCATTAGTGAAAATGGGAATAGAATGTGTGCGCGCGCGCGCGGGGTGTGTGTTGATTTACCTAGTTGTATTCCCCTAGTTATGCTTGCGGGGGTTGAGCTCTGGGTCTTTGGGCCCGCCTCTCAACTGTCAATCAACCGATTGTATCTCCCCCACACACACACACACATACGGTGTGTGTATATGTATATTGTGTGCGCGCGCGCTGGGGGGTGGGGGGATGGGCGTTGAGGTAAATATGGGCGTGAGAGATACTGACAAAAATTAGGAAAAGAGAAAAACTTGAAGTAGAACTAACAAACCAAAGAATTACAAATAACAAAGCGAAACCAAATTAATAAAACAAATACATCCTCCCCCCCCCAAAAAAAAAAAGTTTATCGTACACGATTAGGCTACAGCGGCCGCCATGACCCATGTTCCCTATAATTAATCCGGTTAGAGCGTACACCAACGAACTCGTTATACAGCAATACACACTTAAGCGGGTTAACTGTATATATATATTTAAAAGGGGTCAGCGATGTATACTGTTCGATTTTTAATGTCAGCTCATATGAGGGGAATTTTGTTTTCCTTTCAATTTGTTGTATAAAAGTGTAGGATGCGGGACCAGGGTACTGTTAATGGGTAGTGTATGGAGGGGGGGGGGGGGGGTTTACTGGGTAATTAAGGTGGGTATTGGGTAGTTAAGGGGGTGGGGGTCCAGGGTAGTTGTAGGGGGGGGGGGGGGAGGGGGGTACTCTAAACCATCAACCCCTCCACGCTCCAATCTCTTCTCAATCAACAACTCTACAGCAGCAGAACCCCCCCCCCCCCCCCAACAACTATTGCTCTTCCCCTTCCCCCCTACAACACCCCCACCCACCTTCGCTGCTCCCCCCCTCTTCCCCTACCTCGCCGCAGCCTCCAGGGAACCATCAGGTCAGATAGATCCATAAGAAATTTAAATGCAATTCCGAAGCGTCGTGTCCACTACCCCGAGACGGATTCCAGAGTCAATATGACCTCGAGAGTGCCTCCACTCGTTTATGGGGCAGGGGCAGGGGCAGACTGGGACAGGCTGGGACAGGCAGGGATGGATAGGGACAGACTGGGGCAGGCAAGGACAGGCTGGGATAGACAGGGATGGATAGGGACAGACTGGGGCAGGCAAGGACAGGCAGAGGCAGGCAGTGACAGGCTGAGGCTGTAAAGGGCAGGCTGAGGCAGTAAGGGGCAGGCTGAGGCATTAAGGGGCAGGCTGAGGTTGTAAGGGGCAGGCTGAGGCAGTAAGGGGCAGGCTGAGGCAGTAAGGGGCAGGCAGAGGCTGTAAGGGGCAGGCTGAGGAAGTAAGGGGCAGGCTGAGGCTGTAAGGGGCAGGCTGAGGCTGTAAGGGGCAGGCTGAGGCAGTAAGGGGCAGGCTGAGACTGTAAGGGGCAGGCTGAGGCAGTAAGGGGCAGGCTGAGGCAGTAAGGGGCAGGCAGGGGCAGGCAGAGGCTGTAAGGGGCAGGCTGAGGAAGTAAGGGGCAGGCTGAGGCAGTAAGGGGCAGGCAGGGGCAGGCAGAGGCAGGCTGAGGCTGTAAGGGGCAGGCTGAGGCAGTAAGGGGCAGGCAGGGACAGGCAGAGGCAGGCTGGGACAGGCAGAGGCAGGCTGGGACAGGCTCGATTAGCTGTGTAGTGATTACGACCCTGAAGTGCAAGTTGTCTATTACGAGTGTCACGCGCTGAAGTCTCTCGTTACTAAGTTAGCCTTTGGGGGGGGGGGTTGAAATATAATGGGCAAGACATCACCGAATTGCAATCGCAACAATTCAGTTGTGAATTGCGTTTAAAGGCGCTTTTCCATTCATAAACAGGGTGTTTGGCGGCTGGATTAACAAACATATGGCCTTTGTTGATGAGGACAAGCTGCAGTTTTTTTTATTAACATGTGAAGTAAGTAGATATGCGATTCGAACACGGTAATGAGTGAATCGCTGTTCGAGAAAGGTTCGAACGTAATCAGTTTCGAGATGTGTGAACTGTTTGATCACTCGTAACGATGGAGATAAGGGGGGGGGGGGGGGAGGTTGGTAGCTTAATTAACGAGCATTTGGCCACTGTTTACGAAGACGGGCAGCAGGTAGACAATGCCCCCCAACCCCCCCAAAAAAATAAGCCTCGAGGGCTTCACCTAAAAGTTTAGGGATTCGTGAAGACACACTGACCTGTTGCAGATATGACGAGGACGATAACAGAACCTGTAACTGTTATACAGGTGTGGGAGCATACTGACGAGACGCAGAGGGTACAGTCTCCCTCTCTGGGGCACAGTCTCCCTCTCTGGGGCACAGTCTCCCTCTCTGGGGCACAGTCTCCCTCTCTGGGGCACAGTCTCCCTCTCTGGGGCACAGTCTCCCTCTCTGGGGTACAGTCCTTTGTCAGCGCCCAATGTCCATGTCGTCGGCGAAACCTCCGCCATTATGCGAAGAAGCCGCCGCTGATCTCACGAACCTCTCCCCGAAAACAGAGACCGCACTTCTTGACAACAGAGCTGTCCGGGCAGGAACCGTTGCGTAATTCCGTCACTGAACCCACCGACCAGGTGTTGGCACTCCGGCGACCTTGTAGACACAGTCCCTCCCACTGACAACATTGCAGTAACGAAAACGCTGTCACCATATCCGTCTTCCTAGTATGTCTTGATCCTCTCTCTCATTTCCCTACTTTGAATTGTCTAATGTTCTTCCTCTCATTGTTTCTATTTTATTCTCTACAGATTTCATAAATTGGAATATACTTAGGACCGAGGAGAGGATAAAAACAGCTCAAGTTGCTCTAACAGCTTGTTTTTTATTTAGCATAAATTCCTTGATGTCAAAAACGCATACGCCGAATCCGTCTTATCGGTCCGTTTTCTGTGCCTTTGTCCTGATCATGACGGCTTCGTCTATATTCATTACGCAGTTTATGAGTTGTGATGCACTACGAGGTTGTTCAAGCTCGCAATTATTGTTATAGCCAACTTAATAGTTCTTCTGAGCTCATAAATTTAATTAAATGCAATCTAAGCCGCCAGGATTGAGGAAAGATGTACAGGTGTTGTAAGGGGGCACTAAACCTTTCCCATCTTTATCCTCGATCACACTTCATCCTAATCTCTCTTTCCGTCCTTTTCCTCCCTCTACTTTCTACTGCTGCTAATTCCCCTTTCCGCACCTCCTCTTCCACTGTGTCTCCGTTCCGAGCTTTTAACAAGATTAACTCTCTCAGATATGTGAATAAATTACTAGTCGATCGAAGCCAACCGCCCCATTCTCAATCCGACTAAAACCCAAGAAAATCACCATAATGGCGGAGCCGTCGTCCTTGTACTCATGAAAGGAAATGTGCCAATAAAGCCTAGATTAGCCTGTGTTGCGTCGCTGTTTCAGGTGGCTGTTGCCGTTTGCCGGAGGCCGGCCCGTTAGTCTTCAGGCACAACGAGCCCAAACCCAGTACTTGGGATGGCTACAGGTTGACGGTTGAGGGTTGAGAAGTTGGTAGGCTTCCACCACCAACCTGATCATCTAATTGGATTGGTGGGAAGTGGGCTCGTCTGGGCTGCACACGTTGTGTTAATTTGGATTTCTGAAATTAATTTAGACGTTAATGTCTCCATGTGTTTTCATCCCTAACAGTACCAGAACAATTACATTATTACTGAATCAAAAGTAAAACCAAATAACATGAAAACTCCGGCAAATTTCCCTTTTTCAACCGTTCGCATAAGGCCGGAATTGCCATCTCCATTACCTCTATACCCAGACACAATAGATTCCGCTTCCGTGGAAGAGGTTAGTCCGTCTTAAATAAAGGATCAGAGCCTCAAGGAGACGACGAGTGGGAAGTGTTAAGCTGCTCATTGCTCTCTTATTGTCCGCTGGCTCACGGCAACCTTTCGTGTGGGAATTGTGTCATTTATATTTGTGTGTGGGAGAGGGGGGGAGGGGTTTTACGCCTGGAAAGGGCGTAAGGGGGAGGGTTGTATTTGTGGAAAAGGGGAAGGGGGGGGGGAGATTGTGTATGTGGAGCGGGAGGATTGTATTGGACTTTAGGCTTCTCAGCAACCACAATTGCTTACTGGCCACCCAGCAAGCATACTTCAGTCCTCAATATGGTTCGGAACGAAAGTACATGTTGTTGTTGTTATAGATTCAGCTACTGGAAACAAAAAGTTGCAAGTAGCACGGGCTATGGTGAGCCCGTAGTGGACTTACCTGGCACAGGAGCGGAGCTGGAACTTGATAATTCCCAAAGTCCACTCTTAGAGTATATATATACACACACTAAGAAATAGGATACACTTCGTTGTATTTATATCCATATTTATCCGGGTTTGGTTGTGCGGTTAAGGCCTATCAACCTCTGGTCACGACAATTGCTTAGTGATCAACCAGCAAGTATACAGCTATTTTGAAAATAGCCTATGACTGAAGTAAACCCAATGTGTATACACATTGTACGCCTCTCTGTGTATTCATCCCTCTGTGTGGGTTGTATGCGTATGTATGTTAGTATTCGTCAGCATGTAACCATTTCAATATTGCTGTGCAATTAATGGCCAACGTATATAGAGGCTGGCTTAAACAAAATTGAAGCAAACTTTTGATCATTCAATCTTTATATATTTTTATTTTTATTTATATTAATACCACCGTCAGCCATCAAAGTATTCACAGAGCATTTACATCCGGGTTTCATGTAAAGAAATGTATAAAATAAAATAAAAAAATATTATATATATGCTTTTTCTTTACATAATGAACATGAACCAAAAAAAATCTCTTCTCAAGGGGAGACTGCACGATAATTTTGAAAACTTTGTCGTGTGTTTAACAGACCGAATTTAGAAGCTTTTTTTTTTCTCCCTCCCAATTTATTTTCTTCTTTTACAACGAAAATTATATACAAAAAATCATTGCTTGTATATTTTGTTTGTTAAACTATTTAGGATTGAGCCCTGAGACCAAACCTCGCTTCAAAAATGCGCCATTTCGATTTCTTAAAATTTAACACAAACAGCTGAAAATAAAACGCTGATGTATACTCAGAGAAAAACACCTCATTTCTCTAAGTGTATGTACACTTAGTTTACTTTAGACCTGAATCGCGTTCAGGATTAACGTATACTTGCTGAGTATACGTTAGTACGTAGACCAATAGAACACCTTACATAGTAAGGTGATCTATTGGTCTCGATTCAACAACGTTCCCTTCAGGCTGGGCCAAAATCAATGCGGTGAACTTCATTTAAACCTGAGACAGCTTCATCGGGCAACCTTTCATTGATTATTTGATTCATTTCGTTTGTATTTTTGGATATTAGAATTGACGAGAATGAATGACAGGTGTCCAGGCTTCATTTTGTCCAACTGTTATGCGTCAAATGAACTTAATCAGCTAGCTTTATGGTCAACGATAAGAAGTGTAGTTACGGCTAAAAAGGAGTAATTTAGCCGATGTCCACATTAGACGGACTATATGATCACGTGCTTTATCAAATTATAATTGTTTTATAAATTTTATCGGATACTATGGCTTCCAAAAACCCTGATGAATAGAAACAAAATATCGTTTCCTGCCCGTCAGGGCCAGATTCACGAAGTTACGCAAGCACTTACGAATGAATACATCTTTCCTCCATCTTTGACGGCTTTGGTTACATTTATTAACAGTTTACAAGCGTGAAAACTTCCAAATCAACTGTTGTTATTGTTATAAACAGCCTCCTGGTGCTTCGGAGCTCATTAAAATTTTAAACAAAACCGCCAAAGATTGTGAAAAGATGTACAGGTTCGTAAGTACTCGCGTAACTGCTTCGTGAATCTGGCCCAAGTGACGCAGTTGTTGTTAGTTCGGACGTCTACCGCTAGGCTTATATACAAAATATTACTGATTTTAAATATAATCCATTATTTGTTGGAGTAATTCATCACAAGAGCTTATCAATTATCTTATCAAAGCTGTATCACGGACATTGTTTCATGCAAACCAGATATTATCTTTGTTAATGGCTTCCCAATGAGGTTATCTTGAGATGATTTCGGGGCTTTAGTGTCCCCGCGTCCTCGACCAGGCCTCCACCCCCAGGAAGCAGCAGCCCGTGACAGCTGACTAACACCCAGGTACCTATTTTACTGCTAGGTAACAGGGGCATTCAGGGTGAAAGAAACTTTGCCCATTTGTTTCTGCCTAGTGCGGGAACCCGCGCCACAGAATTACGAGTCCTGCGCGCTATCCACTAGGCTACCAGGCCCCTCACCAATATATTTTGTACATTTTGAATATTTTTCCAGATTTTATGATTATTAATTAGTAAAACATGTGATAATGATGATAGAGGCAGCAAAAGAAATTCCATAAACTCATTGTGAACGTATAACAATGAAACTAATAACAGATTAGATCTACATTGAAAGGGAATTCATTCAAAACCTACGGTAATTTCGACTCATTTTTATCTCAATTAAATCGCATTACAAAGTGACACATTCCTAATCGTTGGTGACATGGAATGTTTCCCATTCCATCAATAACACCCCCCCCCCCCCCAAGAATTATTCATCCCCCCCCCCTGAACAATAACAAGTTGTAGTATTAGGAAATAATTAAAAGTGAATGAATAATACCGTGACGTGGATATGCCTTTATGGCAGTTTTGATTGAGGGAAACAACAACTGGAACAGAGAGAGAGAGAGAGAGAGAGAGAGAGAGAGAGAGAGAGAGAGAGAGAGAGAGAGAGAGAGAGAGAGAGAGAGAGAGAGAGAGAGAGAGAGAAAGGAAAGGATGATGGTAGAAAGCGAGCAATGGGTGAATAATTAGGAGTAACAATGATCACTCATTGTAAACAAAAGCCTCTTTAAAAAATGATGAAATCACAAAAAAACTCCAAGATTTATGCCTCACGAGGAAATAAATAATCAATATTTGTTATTTTAAATAGGTCTGAACCCTTTTCAAGCTTTGTTGAATGTTTTATGTAAAAAAAAGGAGCTTAAATCCTTAAATTTAAAGTTTAAAGATATTTATTAGCATGATTTAGGCCTTTTATCGATTTATATTATTGTTAATATTTTGGTGTTGTGGCAGGATTTAACATTGTTATTGTCTCTAAAACCAAATTACTTGCCATTTAGTAAATATTGTTTATCGAAGGTGCGTTTGTAATCTCGAACAGTTTCCCCAAAATTTTCCCACCATCTGTTTTGTTTGGCGATGGGCTTAAGGGTTATTAAGGCCTATCATCTTCTGGAGGGTTATTAAGGCCTATCATCTTCTGGAGGGTTATTAAGGCCCATCATCCTCTGAAGGGTTATTAAGGCCTATCATCTTCTGGAGGGTTATTAAGGCAACTACAGCAGCTTTCTGACCATCCGGGAATGTATGTATCGTATCCACAGAGAAATGTATCGTATGGGCCATTGTTTTATGTATCGTATGTATACTGGGAAGCATTGTTAAAGCACTACAATCACCTTTTGTGGTCGCGTGCTCAATTACTCTCCACACTATAAGCTCTCACAGATCTCTAAATCCTGTCCATGGTGGACAGAAGAAAATGTATAAATTCTGGATAGCATTATAAATGTACGGCCACGTCTGTGGTATAAAATTAAAAATTATATATCTAGAAGTTAGGTTCGTCTCTCAGTGTGAATATTCCTAGTCTCAGAGGAGAGATATATTGGCTTATAGGTCTCTACTGATGTTTTGTTTTACTCTCTGAGTACAGCTACAACCCTAACTTTCTTCCAGGTTAGTGGCCAGGTCAGTGCAAGCTTGGAAGAGGGACTGTAAGAGGCTGTAAGAAAGATCACTCGCGTTTTAAGAATGTAGTGACTTTCATAGTCATCTCTCTCTGGGTCTCCGGTAGAATTTCTCTTACCCATTTTCTTCCATGCGCTGTTTTAATTGTTTTTATTTACAATACCTCTAATTTGGAAACATATTATTGACTTGTGGAATAGATTACCAGGTAACGAAATAGATGTTATGGCTGTGGATTGTTTCAAGCGTAAGTTAGACATATATTTATATAAATGAGTTTAGATGGGTGTAAATAGGAGCTATCTCGTATGGGCCAATAGACCTACTGTAATTTCCTTTATACTATGTTCTTATGGCTATTTCTATTATTAATACAATTGTTGTCTCGACTGTATTCACTGTATTATGAATGGATGTAGTTATCAATATTTATGATTCAAATTATAGTTTATTATTATATATATACAGTATGGGAAAGATTTATTTAAAAATGTCAGCATATTATTAATATGTAAATTTATACGAATTTTAAAGCCACACAAACCAAACACATTAAGTTAAAAGAGAGTTTCGCCATTCATTGTACCAGGCGCCCTGTGGTATTGATCCTCTTATACATATTGCAACCTAAACCACTAAAAAAAATAAAGCTAAAATTAAGAATTGCGTCAGTGAAGTCATCAATTCTCATAGATACGTTCAATTATCGAGCGTCCTCTAAATAAACTACCCAATGCTTCCGAAACAAAATCTCTTTTCCATAAGGGTCAATCTCTTTTTCCATAGGATCCAATCTCTTTTTCCATAGGATCCAATTGCATTCAGGTAGAGCTTGTATATAGCACCAAATTCCATCAGTAAGGCGTGAAACACAATGCTTTGCCGAGAACCCTATTTTTATCTTCATGCCCCCACACCCCCCCACACCCCCCCTCTCCATTGTAGCCTTGGCTTCCATTCACCAGAAAATCCAATTACCTCTGAATGAGATCACAGGTTACATAATGCTTGGAATAATAATACCTTTTTTTTCACCGTCTACGGGCTCGCCATAGCCCGTGCTACTTGGAATTTTTTGCTCCAAGTAGCGATTCTTAAACAACAACAACCTTTTTTTTATGGTTATATGATTTTTTTTTTGCAATGTCAAGTCTCGTTGTTGCTCTCATGTGTTTTCTCCTGTAAGTTGTTCCATGTGTTTCACATGGTTTATGTTTCCTGTGTTCTGTGGTGTTCATGTGTTCCATGTCGTCCATCTGTTCAACGGAACTGTTTTGGTGTCCTTGGGGTAACCTCTCTGGCTTTTTGTCTAAAAATTACCTGAAAACCGTTAATTCATATAACGTTTAATATGCTATATTAAATGTCTTTTAATTCCCGTTATCAGAGACAGGAAGTCTGTGTACTTTTGTTCACTACCTCCGGGTTGAAGCCAACTACAGTTGCTTAACTCTCAGATGAATGGAAATGTGGCCTAGCTATTTCTATCTTGCCTGTGGATGGAACCCTGGTCTTTTGGTTGTGAATCAAAGGACTTCCACATATTTTGAATCTTTTAGATTAATCCAAAATTTATGGATTAATGTGAGCAATCACGAAAAAAAGCTAACTACTCATCATGTTCAAAAATTTATATAGAATTTATCATGGAGATTGTAAGTACGCAGTAAATTTTTATATATAAACTTAAAGGTAAGACATACTTGTTAAACATAAATTTTGTCAGTTTAAGATTTGAGTACTTAAGATCGATGTCTCGCGTCACCGAGTTAAGCATCTTAACGCGCATTAGGCTAAAGGAAGCCTTAAACAGCTCTGAGAGTAATTCAGGAACTTTTAGATCAAAAGACGCGGGGTCGTCGTGTTGTTTAACGCTCAGGATTGACGTTTCTTGATCTTGATTAGATTCAAGATATTCAGTATCAGACACACACACATATATATATATATATATATATATATATATATATATATATATATATATATATATATATATATGTCGTACCTAGTAGCCAGAACGCACTTCTCAGCCTACTATGCAAGGCCCGATTTGCCTAATAAGCCAAGTTTTCATGAATTAATTGTTTTTCGACTACCTAACCTGACCTAACCTAACTTTTTCGGCTACCTAACCTAACCTAACCTAAAAAGATAGGTTAGGTTAGGTTAGGTAGGGTTGGTTAGGTTCGGTCATATATCTACGTTAATTTTAACTCCAATAAAAAAAAATTAACCTCATACATAATGAAATGGGCAGCTTTATCATTTCATAAGAAAAAAATTAGAGAAAATATGTTAATTCAGGAAAACTTGGCTTATTAGGCAAATCGGGCCTTGCATAGTAGGCCGAGTACGACGTTCTGGCTACTAGGTACGACATATATATATATATATATATATATATATATATATATATATATATATATATATATATGTCGTACCTAGTAGCCAGAACTCACTTCTCAGCCTACTATTCAAGGCCCGATTTGCCTAATAAGCCAAGTTTTCCTGAATTAATTTATTTACTATAATTTTTTTCTTATGAAATGATAAAGCTACCCTTTTCACTATGTATGAGGTCAATTTTTTTTTATTGGAGTTAAAATTAACGTAGATATATGACCGAACCTAACCAACCCTACCTAACCTAACCTAACCTATATATATAGGTAAGGTTAGGTTAGGTAGCCAAAAAAAGCTAGGTTAGGTTAGGTTAGGTAGGTTAGGTAGACGAAAAAACATTAATTCATGAAAACTTGGCTTATTAGGCAAATCGGGCCTTGCATAGTAGGCTGAGAAGTGAGTTCTGGCTACTAGGTACGACATATATATATATATATATATATATATATATATATATATATATATATATATATATATATATGCGAACAAGCCTGAATGGTCCCAGGACTATATGCAACTGAAAACTCCACCCCAGAAGTGGCTCGAACCCATACTGCCAGGAGCAACGCAACTGGTATGTACAGGACGCCTTAATCCACTTGACCATCTCGACCGGACATAAGGAGGTGATAGCCGAAGTTACATATAGTCCTGGGGACCATTCAGGCTTGTTCGCATTTGTGTTCCTCACGTGTGCCCTAAAGAATGAGGTGATTTGATAAAATGCTATGCCCAAGAATACCATCCGGGTGCCGGTGGGGGGGGGGGGGGGGGTTCAAATAGCTTCGGCTGTCACCTCCTTATGTCCGGTCGAGATGGTCAAGTGGATTAAGGCGTCCTGTACATACCAGTTGCGTTGCTCCTGGCAGTATGGGTTCGACTCACTTCTGGGGTGTGAGTTTTCAGTTGCATATAGTCCTGGGGACCATTCAGGCTTGTTGGCATATATATATATATATATATATATATATATATATATATATATATATATATATATATATATATATATATATATATATATATATATATATATATATAATATAGGTGTGTGTGTGTGTGTCTGATACTGAATATCCACCGCCGGCTACTCTTTTTCTAACCCAGCTTATGTAGTAGTCTTAACGCAATGTATGTAGAATATAAGCACGTTAATTGAAATTACACACATATATAAATTCATTGTGTCGGGGGACAGGAAGCCGGAGTGTATTCATACATGTTAGGCTTATATCGAGACCCCACCCCCATGTGGAATTACTGACCCCGCCCAGGATACAACCCCACAACAAACTGACTAACTCCTGAGTACCTACCTACTGCTAGGACAACAGAGGCATTAGGTGAAAGAAAATATGCCCAACCATTTCTGTCTCCCCCCTTCTCCCCGGGATTCAAATCCTCTTTGTACAAGACTGAATCCTTTCATGCAGTAATAAACCCTTATGTGCAGTGCTGAATTAGTAGTTTATTATTTGGAACCGGTGGTTAGCGAACAGGGAACACAGGACAATAGAATCCACCAGACGAAGACAGGAATGATCTCACGTAAACGGGAGAACATTTAATTTTTTGAGAGTCAAAACTCTCATGTTTAGCACCGAACAAAGTTTGATGTACATTACCTAGTCAAAATCTATCTGCATTCGCATGGACACTTTTCTGAAGCAATGAATCATGTTTGAAAATCATTCGAACACCCCTCCCCCCTCCCCACAAATCGGTATCAAAACTAAATTGAACGGCTTTGAATCCTTTTACACACCATCGAAACCTGTTACCATAAAGAGTATAAACCCATCTGTGTACAATGGAATCCCTTTGCGCAGACCTAAATCCCACTACACATCATCGAACCCTTTGCCCGGTATAGCTGGTGCCGCCCAGCCGAGAGGAAGCCTAAGGGATGGGATGTCGTGGAAGTACTTGAACCAAACTCAATTAAGCAAATGCCTCCTCCCTTTACCACAGCAGTCTATCTCGGGCGCGCTAAAGGCTTATTTAGTCGTGATATCGACGAGGTGGCGATGTATGTTGGACATTTTTATATGGTAATAGATGTGTGGGCGACATGGATGGATGGAGGGATAGATAGATATATAGAGATATAATTTCTGTGTGTGTTGGGATGGGGAGCGGGGAGCTATGTGGGATAGAAAGGGAGGAAATTAAACCGGTAAACAAAACCACACTTAGTGACCCGATAGACGAGCCTCAACTGTCACCAATATGCCTCTACCTTGTCCTGAAACTAACATAAACGCGCGTCATTAAAATAAAACTAACGTTGTTAATTTTCGTTTCGTTTTTCAACAACATTTATTATTGTTACTCGGCGAACTTTTTTTTTTTACTCCGCCCATTCGCGTGTTTACATCCGTTCTCACTCGCCGATTGGCCGAGGTCTTGGCTCCGCCCAGTTTATCAACGCCGCTTCTCCTGATTGGTTCTCATGCCTATTAGTTTGATTTTAAAAATTACTGTTTAACAGTCATTGTAAATATTTACTGAAAAACAGTTCGAAGAGGCATTTCCTTTTGCAATTTACTATTCAAGGCAATTAGCTCTTCCATAAATATTGATGACAAAATTACAACCTAAATAAATTTAACAATTTAGTAGGAAAAAGTCGGTGAACATGAAATTCAAAAAATATTTTGATCAAGAACTGTTGAGAGTATATGACTGATTGTACATAACTGATTGTACATAACTGATTGTACACTGCGTGTGCTCGAGTATCATTTAGAAAAGACCAGGGTAAATAATGGTAAGGAAATAGTCGTTCTATGGAAAAAAATTACCGGATAACATAATAAACGGTGGATCGCTGGACTGTTTCAAGCGTAGGTTAGACACACGAGTTTGGATGGATATAGATAGACAAGAACGGCCACGAATGGCTCAATAGGCATTCTGCAGCGTCCATAATTGTCGTGCTGTAACGTGTGTACTTATCTAGTTGTACTCACCTAGTTGTGTGCATGCGGGGGGTTGAGCTCTGGCTCTTTGGTCCCGCCTCTCAACCGTCAATCTACTGGTGTGTGTGTCAGGGTGGAATTACCATGACAACTAGATGAGAGTGTAGGCGTCAGTCACTGAGATCACGCCGAGGTGTGTGCCTGTGGGGGGGGGGAGAGAGAGAGAGAGAGAGGGGGAGAGAGAGAGAGAGAGAGAGAGAGAGAGAGAGAGAGAGAGAGAGAGAGAGAGAGAGAGAGAGAGAGAGAGAGAGAGAGAGAGAGAGAGAGAGAGAGAGAGAGAGAGAGAGAGAGGGAAACAGACTCACAGAGAGACAGACAGACAGATTTCCTCCTCTGTACATTTTCTATAGTCTACCCAAAACATATATTCCACTCTAATGATTTCTCTCGCTTTAGCGTCCGTATATTTATTCAACTTCGGCTCTTCCCAAGTTTATCAGTTACTCGCCTTCTTCCTTACCTTCCGTTCTTTCTATTCACATTTATTTTCTAATGGTTACTTCTAAAAACGATGATCATTATTTGATCTTATTGCACAATAAGATCTCATAATTTGCATTTATCTTATTGCCAGAAAACCGCACCTTGCGAAGCATGAAGACAATTGAAAAAGTATAAAAGGTTTGCATCAGAACTGGTACCAGAGCTAAGGGGTTTAAGCTACGAGGATAGGTTAGTGGAGCGAAATCTCACCACCCTAGAGGGGTAGAAGGACCAGAGAGGATATGATCACAACATACAAGATACTGAGGGGGAAAGAGACAAAGTGGACAAGGATAGCCTCTTTAAAATTTATAGAAAGGGCAAGAGGACACACAGGTGGGAGCTGGAGACACGAATCAGTTGAAGGAACGTAAGGAAATAATCATACCCTGTACGGGGGGGGGGGGGGTGGAGGTCAACAAGAGGAATGCACTGAAGGAAGAAGTTATAGAAGCCACCTCCATCCACAACTTTAAAGCCAGGTCCGACAGAGTGGTTGTAAAGCCACGGGTACAACAACGCTGTTAGGCTAAGGCATAAAGGGCCATATGGATCTCACTGCCTCGTAGTCACTGTTAGATAAGTACCGATAGGTTGATAACACCACCACCACTACTACCACCACCACCACACCACCACTACTACCACCACACACAGCACAAGCAATATCTCAGGACAGAACACATGTTTACGATCGAACCCAGGTACCCGGGGCTTGGAGTCGAGGAAAATGGTCCACTCAGCCACTGCCTGATGAGGTCCTACGTTTTATAGATCCTCTGGTGTCCCCCCCCCTGGCGGCGTTTGTGTCCCCTCTCGCTGTCAGCGGCTGATGTGTGTGTGTGTGTGTGTGTGTGTGTGTGTGTGTGTGTGTGTGTGTGTGTGTGTGTGTGTGTGTGTGTGTCTGTGTGTCTGTGTGTGTGTCTGTGTGTATGTATGTGTGTGTGTCTGTGTGTGTGTCTGTGTGTGTGTCTGTGTGTGTGTCTGTGTGTGTGTGTGTGTGTGTGTGTGTGTGTGTGTGTGTGTGTGTGTGTGTGTGTGTGTGTGTGTGTGTACACTCATCTAGTTGTGCTTGCGGGGGTTGAGCTTTGGCTCTTTGGTCCCTCCTCTCAACTATCAATCAACTGGTGTACAGGTTCCTGAGCCTATTGGGCTCTATCATATCTACACTTGAAACTGTGTATGGAGTCAGCCTCCACCACATCACTGCCTAATGCATTCCATTTGTCAACCACTCTGACATTAAAAAAGTTCTTTCTAATATCTCTGTGGCTCATTTGGGCATTTAGTTTCCACCTGTGTCCCCTAGTGCGTGTGCCCCTTGTGTTAAATAGACTGTCTTTATCTACCCTGTGTGTGTGTGTGTGTGTATTGTCCTATTATTTCCCCACGGGAAGTATGATTATATATAAAGTTATATTGGAAGGTTCGGCAAGTATATTTTTTTATAATTTTTACAGGTCTGCGTTCGATCCCCCATGGTCTAAGCGGTTGGGTACTACATTCCATGCGTCCTCATATCCCAGCTCCTTATCCTCATGTCCTATATAGTCACACTGGCTTGGTGGTTTCTTCTCATAATTACCTTATATCATCCTTCAATTGACCTCTATGTGGAAATGACTTTCTCTGATCACTTTGCTTATGCCCGCCTGCATCTAGCACAGCATTCTCATCGTATAACCACTGCCCAGGAAAAAGAGTTATAAGTAGAGTTTTGCTCTAGAGGCAGCCAGCATTAGTGATAGAGTTTACTCTAAACTGCGGAGGCCGGAGTGCCAAGGGCAAGCAACAACAGTGATATGAAACAAATAACTGAAAGAAATGCTTCGTAATCATCTAAGGAAACTTAAACCAGCATGAAAACGTCAGTTAGTCAGAATGATGATAAGGGGAGTGAGTCTCCAGATGAGACTGAGCCAAGCACTTACATACATACGGTCTGCTGACGAAACCCATGCATCCTTCCTCGAAGATGTACAACACTAGTATGTAGATGCACAAGTGATTTGATGACGCCTGACCTGGAGACGAGAGCCAGGAACCAACCAACCCCCCACCTCGCCCATGCACGAAGGGACAACGCAGAGGACTTGCTGCGTTGCACCTCAGCCTTGCAACCTGTCGCTTCTCGATCAGACGATAGCCACTCGGATGTCTCGACGATAGCCACTCGGATGTCTCGACGATAGCCACTCGGATGTCTCGACGATAGCCACTCGGATGTCTCGACGATAGCCACTCGGATGTCTCGACGATAGCCACTCGGATGTCTCGACGATAGCCACTCGGATGTCTCGACGATAGCCACTCGGATGTCTCGACGATAGCCACTCGCGAACAGTGGGAATCCAGACTAGTACGTTAACAACTTTCAAGGATCAGGAACTCCACACACAGCCTTCAAAACCCAGCGGCCAGTGGCATAGGCTTTCAAAACTGACGGCGCTATAGAGTCAGCTCTCTTAAGAGCTGAATCCACCCCATGATTCAGTTCCCAGCCCCACCCTCTCTCTCTCTCTCTCTCTCTCTCTCTCTCTCTCTCTCTCTCTCTCTCTCTCTCTCTCTCTATCATTCGTTCATTGGCTCCTATGAGAGAAAGAAACAGAGCAGCCATTACATGGCGAGAATCCCTATTAAACGGAAGTCACCATTAAGGGAAAGAAAAACCACGGAGTCGTATGTCACCATTAAGGGAAGAGTCACCTTTATTAAGGTAGGGCCAGTCAGCCATCATCATCCTTAAGGGGCAGAAAAAATGTCGTTCAGAGGCGACTAATGGATTTCCGATTCTGAAGGAAAAGGACTGACGTTGGGAAGGGGTCTCTATCCCCCCCCCACCCCCACTATCCCATGGGGGGGAAGAGGGGGGGGATTAGAGGGAGAATGGGGGAGGGATTTAAGCGAGAGGGGGAGGAAAAGAGAAGCTCGATGGGTTAAAGTGTGTGAAGGGAATACAGTTGAAAAAGGGAAAGGGGGAAAGAGTGGAAAGAGGAGGTGGAGAGAAATGAAAGGAGAGTTGTGAGGGCGAAGATAGGAGCTGTGAGAGGGGAGAGGGAAGGTGGAAGCAAGTGGAGAGGAGAAGGGTAAGATGAAAATTGCAAGGGACGCAGACGAGGGGAGAACTGTATACCACCGGGAGAATATTTCACCTGTCACAGGAGAGTAGACAAAATTAAAGCGTAAATATATAAAGAGAAAAAGAGAGAGAGAGAGAGAGAGAGAGAGAGAGAGAGAGAGAGAGAGAGAGAGAGAGAGAGAGAGAGAGAGAGAGAGAGAGAGAGAGAGAGAGAGAGAGAGGGTGGAGAAGGGGTTATACCCGAGGGAATACAAGAACATAATTACTGCCAACATTCACTATAAAAAAAAGCCAAGCCATACAACCCGTCTTGCCAACTAACAGGACGCTTTTTTTTACATTCCAATAAACAAAAGGCACAAATGCAGCCATCAGGTCCCACGTAACAACTTCCAGGTGTATATAATGGCCAATACGAGGCACGTACCTAGTCAATCTCCCACTCATGTCGAGCCTGAATCTGGCTCCAGATTTAATCGGTACCTAACACGACCTGTAATTTAACATTACATAACATTTATTCCCATAAAAAACTGATAATAATCACATCAAATAGTTGTCTAGGATGTGGCATCAGGTGAGATCAGGGCGGGTAGAAATAGCCTAAGCTACTCTATCCCTTTGAAATGTATTTTCTTGTCTCAATAAACATGAACTTGATGAGATGATAAAGGATGACAGTTCTTGACTTGCTGTTTCGTTACAATCAACACCATGTGAAAAAGGGGGTCATAGAAGGTGTGGAGGATCTGCAAGCACTGGAGTGGCGGTGTTTGACGGGAGAGAGAGAGAGAGAGAGAGGGAGAGGGAGGTAACCTACAATCTCTGGGGAAATTCGTGGCAGGTTGAATACAGCTTCCTAGGGTTTTGTCTTTGTTCTAAAGACGCCCTCCCACCCACCCCCAACCCGTCCCTCGCCTCTCGTCTCTGTCCATCTCTGCCTGTATGTTTTTCCTCTAGCTTTCTCTCTTTGGTTATCTTTTAGTTTCTGTCTGTTTCGCTAAACTTGGAGTGCATCTTCAGTTAATCACTTAGGTAAATCCCCAAAACTACATTTAACCACGAGAACCAAAGCCAGCACAAAACTCCACAAACCATGACGTTCTAAAAAGATAACAGCAGCATAACATGTAATTATAATTATGTAATATGTAAGCTAGAATTAAATTTAGAGGATATATATATATATATATATATATATATATATATATATATATATATATATATATATATATATATAAAATGTCTGATTTAACTAAATCATGAAGGAAGATTCATTGGATTAAACAATTATATAAGACATTATGTGTATAGAAAAGCACAAAATGTAGACGAGAGTGGACATTTATTTAACTGTAATCTACGATTAACGTCTACTCGTTATCTACACCCAAAGCCTACTTAAATAATACTGTTTTGTCACAAAGATGTTTTATAGTGAACAATATTTTTTTAACGTTTGCAATGTTGAATAGCACACAAGGCGGGAGGGTTTATAAGTACTGGGCTCTCAGACGGCTGCTTATGTAATGTTGAAGGTTAAAGTTAGAATGTTTACACGAACAATATACAATCTGTGTTACCAAAAAACTTAATTATCTGGTATCTGTTAGAGTACATCACATACTTCCATATCTTTCTCTGTGTGTTGTCTCTTGTGCAGCGTGATTACTCCGTCAGTCACCGACATCTATACCCTAATGCGACTCTGGAGTAGTTTAGGCTATTCCTTGGCTTTGGGTGCCATATGATTCTCATATTGCTGCTCCGCTAGGCTTTTAATGACTTATCGTATCTGCCTTTGTAATTGCGGATAAAGTTGGGCTCTATACTGCCTTCACATTTATATAATTCAATCTGTGTCTTAGGCTTCCACCCATGACCTCTCAGAAACCACCTTCCACCTCTGGTGCCTTTATCCAGTGTAAACATTTTAGCATTTTTGCAACTATTCCTCCCTCCTCTTTCTCTCTCTCTCTCTCGTTCAGTGTCATGTGCATTCAGCATTCTTTCCTCAATAGCCCTTCCCACGAACTGTTTGGACCAGTCTCGTTGCAAAATTCGGCAATTTCCTGCCCTTTCGAACTCTCTATATGTAAGCAAAGTGCTCTGATGCCTCCTTATTGAGGTCCCTGTAGGCTGCAACCTCGATAACGATACCGGAAATGAAAGAAAAATTCGATATCATAAATACACACGTATGAATATATATCCCTGTATGCATGCATGTTTGTGTGTATATGCATCGCTATGTTCCTCTCCTTAAATACAGGCATCGAGCATAATAATAAATAATAATAAAATCCTTACAACGAAAATTGGCACCAGAAATTCCATATATATATATACACAAACACGAGTTGGAAAATACATGGACGTCCCACATTCACGAAAACGGTCATTCATGTTTGGAATACAAGCACCATGTTCCCACAGAGCTTCCTGTACGACCCAAAATACGTTTCGTCAGCGCGCTTGTAATTCACTAAAATTGGGTGTAATGCTGCGAGGAAGAAAATACGGCATTTCTAATATATTTTTGTTTAATTGGTAAATCTTCGAACCCATTTCCACAACTTAAGGGCGATAGACGTGAACATCGCGCGGTATATGGAAATATATCACGGTATATGGGGGGCTGTATATGGACATATATCGTGACATAAACCTTTTTTACCCCCAACCACATTTCCTCCCCCAACAATGCCCTCCACACCCCCCTCCAACTCCACATATACATCACCCAGCGCCTGTGAGCCCGTTTGCCAATTTACCAATTTCTTCCGCTATTGTTGCTATTGTGTGTTTGTCCAGCCAACCTCTCTGGGAAGTTTATGCCCAACTTCCTCTGTTTTGCGCTCCCAATATCTTCCTCTTTTTCTCCATAACCGTGGAATGCTTTTGTTGCTTTTTTATTTTTTTGGTTCGTTGTTGTCTGGAAGGTCGACGGATAACCTGGAGTATTGTTTAATGTCACTGCGCCATAGTGTTGGCACTGCATCAGGTGTGTCTCGGGAGCTGTAGCTCAACTCTTGTGTTAGGGATACTCGTATTACCCGTTTTCTTTTTATCTCTTTAGGCTTTAAATTTACATACCACCAAGAGGACGCTCATCACATTATTAACTCGTGTTAAAGTGTTCTGCTTTCTTTAAACTATACTACTTAGATATGTAAAATACAGTGTATAATTAATATATCACAGATATTTAGCTTTGTTGACTTTTGCCTATATTTATAAAAATCAGTGCATAAATTATTGACGTTTTGCATATATTAGTAAAATTTTGCTTATATTAATACAAAAAAATTAAATTAACTTTCACCATCTGGTCACCACTTGGTCCAGGAGACATTTCCCGTCACGCAGGGTGCAGTCGCGCTTCCACAGATCTCCAGTATCAGCTCTTGATACTGGTAATGGCTCAAAAGGGCCACCACTTACGGGCTATTCATGCCCGTGCCACCTCTTGGGTGGCTTAATCTTCATCAATCATCTATTAGTTCTTATGTCCGCTACAGACTCTTCATAGCCCGTGATACTTAGAACGTTTTGTTCCAGGTAGCAAATCTTAAACAACAACATATTACATTTATAATAATATATTTAATCAACAGTTGGTATTTAATACTAAAGATAAGAAAATGTATTAAATATTTCAGTTTTGTAAATAACTGCTTATTATATATAATGTTTTCTTTCAATGAAGATTATCACGTTGTACATAGATCATCATATGTCGAATAGACGTACTTTTATTACAAAGGCCCTATAATTGATCAAAATGTTCCTGTAATTTGGCGAAATGTTCCTGTAATTTATCGAAATGTTCCTGTAATTTCTCAATTTTTTCTCAAATCCGTTCCTTAGTGGCCCGCTTTCAGGCGTTTGCAGGACCGTTTTGGGTTCCCAAACCATCCCTGGGGACATACAGAGGTTCAAGGAAACCCGAGACGACCAAAGAGCTCAAATCTGCATCAACTGAGCAAAAGAAGAGACCCCCAAATATATCTGTTGGGAGACACACTAACCTCTCTTGGGAGACATCCAACACCCAACCAAAATTGATCGAATTGGACGGCATATTCAGCAACCCGAGTAGCTTCAGCAAGCCAGGAAGGAAGTAAAGAAGGGAGAGAGAGGTTAGGAGGAAAGAAGGGCTGGAAAGGACACAGAAAACAATGGCTGGAATAATGGAGATAAAAGGGAGAGGTGTGGAAAGAGAAAGAGAGGGTGGGTGAAGTGGAAAGAGGTAAATATGGGGAGACAGAATGAGAGAGAGAGAGGGGATAGAAAAGGTGAAAGAGGGAGTGGAGAAGAGGACAGATGATGGAAGGGTTGAGGAAGAGGCGTAGCGAGGGCGATCATATATAGGAGTTAGCCCAGAAAGTTAGGCTTCGGGTGGGCCAGGGTAGGGGGGGGGGTGAGAGGAGGAGCATCTGTGCCCTCTTATTTAACTTGGTTATGTACAGAAGTTTGGTTATAATATAGCGAGTAATGGCGGAAAGACCCCGGCTTGTTGCATAATATTTGGGATACAAGGGAGGCTAAGGGGGGAAGGGAAAGGATAAAGGGGGGAAAGGGGAAACTGAGTATAAAACAAAACACACACAAAAAAGATATGGAAATCTAATAAAAAAAAAAGAATATATAAGGTAAAGAAAACGAAAACATACATCCTTTAAACACAAACTGACCAGACGTACAGAAGCAGACTTCCATAGACTCACAGAGGCAGACGGATCACAGACAGACGCACAGAGGCAGACTTCCACAGACGCACAGAGGCAGACTTCCACAGACGCACAGAGGCAGACTTCCACAGACGCACAGAGGCAGACGGATCACAGACAGACAGACAGACAGACACACGCTCCCTCAGGGGTGGGAAACCCAGCAGGTGGGCCGAAAGCTTCGAGGAACTGGAGTGGGTAATACAGGTCCCGCGGACGTAAACACATCTACTACGTCCATCAGCTGATTCATTCATCACCCCACCGCACGCACCCCTCCCCCCCCCCCTCCCCCAGTGCACAGTGTTGCCACAACCATCACTTCACCCCCTCCCCCCCCCCCACATGTCACTGTTACCAAACACCAACCACTACCACGCGTGACACGCTCGCATTAGTAGTAGTCATCCACTAACATAATGTTTCGTTAGTAGGTATTAAAGACACCTTATACGCTTGTCTGTTTAAGCGAGACGCGATCGATTCAAGACTTGTATATTGACATGAAACACTGAAGGGAGGTGTAAGACTGTTTTAATTATTACAATCGCGTTACAACGTTACACCCCACTAGGACTGGTACGTACAGCGGCAGCCTAGCCTCTTACAGGTCGGCGTTCGAGCCCCGGTGGTTCAAGAGGCTGGGCACTGTGCCACATCATTTTCCACCTTATGCTGTATAGTCATACTGACGTAGCAGTTCCTCCTGATAATTTAGCCTGTCCTGATATGGTAGTACTTATAGTAACAATTTGGTGAAAAGTACCAGTATATGTGGTGATGCACTGCCAGAAAATACCAAAATGTCGTGTTGGACCGCAAAAAAAGTACCAATGATGGACCAGATGTCTGGGAATCACTAGAATCGGGTTCATGTAACTCCAGTGTCTCGAAAGATTTTCACTATCCTCAGTGGCGAAAATAGCGAGAACTAAAATTCTAGGAGAGCATAATTGAAGGTGACTGCACATATTTGAAAGTTAAACGGAGTAAAGCAACATCATCACATGATGAGCCTGGGGGAGACAGGGAAGCATTCTCACAGAGAGTGACAGAGAAGTGTGCGTGTGTATGTGGAACTCTACAAGAGATCAGGAACTCTAGAGAGAAAAGAGTGAACGCCAAGTAGAGGAGACGACTCCAGCAACACTAGAGAGTATGGTGACAATGTTAGGAGACTCTTGGACGTACCATATAGACGTACCAGTAGAGCCAGATGACACATTATGGCTATCTTGAGGTTATCATGAGATGATTTCGGGGCTTTAGTGTCCCCGCGGCCCGGTCCTCGACCAGGCCTCCACCCCCAGGAAGCAGCCCGTGACAGCTGACTAACACCCAGGTACCTATTTTACTGCTAGGTAACAGGGGCATAGGGTGAAAGAAACTCTGCTCATTGTTTCTCGCCGGCGCCCGGGATCAAACCCGGGACCACAGGATCACAAGTCCAGTGTGCTGTCCGCTCGGCTCCTACTGAAGGATGCTACATGGAATATGCAGCACACGTTAACTAGATCATTCAATATAACATTAGAGATAGGCTAGCTCCTGGGCACCAGGAGAAGGGCATACCAGAAAAGATATTACAAAAAATGGGCCGTAAAAAAACCCGCTGAACTACAAAGCGGTGTCGCTAATATGCATCCCTTGCAAAATTCAGGAAAAAGTAATCAGTGAAGCACTTGGAAAGAACTAATCTTGTAATGGAGAGTCAACATGGGTTCAGTGGAGTAAATTCGTACCTGACCTGCCTTTATTGTCCCCACAACAAGGCCACCATCATACATCAGGAGAAAGTTGTAAAGAAGACTTTGTACAGACTGCTTCTTCCTAGACTATCAAAAGCATTAGATACCGTTACTTATAAACGGCATCTGCAATAGATCTAGACACAAGGTGGGATAGCTGGAAGGACATTCCTTTACACAGTTCAGGACAGAGTAACGGTATGTCTTGGAACCCTTTACTGTACTGACTAATGACAAATGATCGTAGTCAGTGAGCATGTATCCGGTTGAAAGGGTTCCACAGGGCTCTGTCTAAAGGCCTTTGCTGTTCCTAATCTATGTAAACTACCTCCCAGAGGGAACATGCATCCTCAGTGAACATTGACACGTGCCTGAAAATGTTTACAGAGGACGCAAAACTCACCAGAACAATATGACAAGAGGACCTCACGGCTGTAGGACCTCCCGGCTGTAGAAAGACCTGGATGCTTTTCAGCAACGAACAGATCAGTACAGCTGCTTGAGGTCAACCCAGACAACTTTAAGGTAATACAGATGAGAACGGGAGACAAGGAACCAAACAATATCTACACCATATGGGGAACACTATTACAAGAATCGGAAAGAGAAAAAGACTTAAAGAGCGGGTACCAAAGCCATCTCTTGAGACTTGAGTAAACTACGACAGCTACACGGAACGTTGGCAACCATAAGAATACCATTTACAAATCTAAACAAAAAAGGTGTCATGGCCATACTCGCAGCATACGCGAGACCAAAACTAGAATATGCAGCACCGGCATAAAAGCGCGTAACTAGTGAAGCACAAAGATACTTGTAACAAGACTAATACCATAATTAAGAAAACTAAGCTATGAACTGAACTGAGAGTGTGGTTGGTCAGCAAGGTGAATGTACTGAAAGAATGGTTGGCTAAGCAACTTGCATCCAAAACTTGAAGACTACGCACAACTTCAGCCCCCAAGAAATAACCAAAAGGAGCAGACTGGGAGGCGGAAACGAGAGAGAGAGAGAGAGAGAGAGAGAGAGAGGTAGGTAGGTCTTACTCACCAAGGAATCATTGTAATTACCAACATGTAAATACCGTTGATCTCCCCTGCAACCACCACCACCACTTCTATAACTAGCGTCAAACCACTACAATATGCAATACCACAACCTCTGTACAACGACCACAACTCTCCTGCAACATAACCACCACAAGGAGCCGCCAAAAATTTCCACCATAACTTGCGTATTGCCTTTTAGCCACCATTAATCGATCTCATCCAAGGAGCGGGTACTCAGAGCCGTCTTTGTGCTCGACCTACAATATTAAATTCCAGGCAGACGCAGCCTCGTGCGTAGGCATTGTGCACGCATTTGTTTATTGTTAAAATTATAATGAACTCTCTCTCTCTCTCTCCCTCAGAGAGAGAGAGAGAGAGAGAGAGAGAGAGAGAGAGAGAGAGAGAGAGAGAGAGAGAGAGAGAGAGAGAGAGAGAGAGAGAGAGAGAAAGACAGAGAGACAGGGCAAAAACAAAAGTAAAAAGGTTAAATGCCTTTTTTATTGTTACATCCCTCACCCTCTCCCTTCACCCTCTTTATAGCCTCTTGCCCCCCTCCTCTATACCCTTAATCCTCTCCCTTTCCATCATCCTCTTCCATTCACTGTTTCCCTTCCCTTTTCTCTTCCATCCTGCCCGCCCAACACCCCTGCGAGTGTAATGCAGGTCTGTGTAAAGGTGTGAAAGTTTACGTGGGTGCAGGTGGGAGAAACTGGATTAAGGGGATTTTAGACGTGTACATGGGTTTGGATAGGTGTATATGATTATTTGTGGGTTTAGGTGGGTTCAGGTTGGTTTAAGTGGGTTTAGGTGGGCTCAGGTTGGTTTAGGTGGGCTCAGGTTGGTTTAAGTGGGTTTAGGTAGGTTCAAGTTGGTTTACGTGAGGCGTCCATACCATGAAGAATATAACTCGAGGAACTTTCAAAGTTGAAGGATAACTTTAGCATTTCTGTTACGTATGCTTCTTGATGGCCCAAGGTAAGGTAATCATCAGAGAAATCGCCAAGCCATTACGACAATACAACACTTGGAAGAGATACAAGAATAAAAGGCTTTAGGATGGGACGGAGAATAAGAATAGTGCCCAACCACTTGGACGGTCAGGGATTGAACGCTGACCTGCAAAGAAGCGAAACCGTCGCTCTACCGTCCAGCCCAAGTGGTTGGGCGCTTGATGATCCATTCTACGGTAAGATTTCAGAAGGTTTTAGCTCGGTGAAGAGAGATAGGGTGCCATTTTGTTGACCCTATGTCTAAGAGTCGGCACTTGGCGATATTAACCTACATTTTTCTCTGCTCCGTCTAAAGTTTAGAGTCCGCAGAGTTAGTTTTCAAAGATTGTCTATTCATCTAATGTTCTATACACATCAAAGTATACTTTTGCAGTACTGAATTTGGACAAACTGGAAAAGTTTGATATTTATGTTGCTAATAAAACCTAATCTAACCATCTTAAGCCTAATATAGAAAGTATGTGCTGTATTAGGCCTTAAAATATTTTGTTTGATTTTTAGATTTATTTTCTCTGAACTATTATGAAAATAGTGCAAATAGTGACGTGCTGGCGCTCTATTGGTACACATTGGTACGACCGACCACATATAATCTAAAAGTACTCCCAAAACAGGAGGATCGGATGCTATATGTGCTTTTGTGTATGAGAAGTTACTTTAACTTTCAGCAATTGCATGAACTGCCACTGTCACGTCTCCAGTAACTATATCTACGTGTTTACTAGCTATAGTTATAGCTGAGTGGGGCTGTTCACCTTGTCTCTCATATATCGTGTTGATCCTTTCCGTGAAAAACGCTGGTATATTAGCGTTTACCAATAAGTTATGTTAGACGATATTCACAAATAATACATGGTACTCAACTAGATTATACTTACAATCAAACGACAGCTAATGAGATAACACCATAAGTCCTGCTGGAGTGTTTCTTCACTTCCCGCTACCTCCTCAGTCAGCGTTAATAACATCTCGCACTTTTATTACCTTCTAGGAACAAGTTCTCTCGCTTATGACTGACGAGCTTGAACTGATATTAACACAATACTTTCAGTTCCTTGATAACCAATACCGAGTCCACCCTTTCGTCTGGCTTCCTCACTGACCAATCACAAGGCCAGGAGCTGCTGGGTACACTGCGGCAATTACGTAGTTAGCGTTTGCTCCCTTACCGCTCGTCTCTGAGGCCTGAGACAACTGGTAATAGAACTCTTCTATCTTTATGTACATTTAGCCTCGTATACATACACACCTTAACATATAAGGACACGTATACATGTACATATATACACTAATACATGCATGCAGATAAAAACACGCGGCTATGAATTAATTCAGCAGCAGTCTATATATATAAATGAGCGGAATAAAGCTTACGCTTAACGAGGGTAATGTAGTGTGGCGGAGGGGTGAGAGGGGGAGGGAAGGGGCAGCTATTATTCACAGCCGACTACCTTCATTTGGCTAGGAATGGGTGTGGGGGGGGGGGGGTCTGTGCTGCTAGGTGGGGGGGAATGGTAAGGGGTTAAGTGGATCAGGGTGATGTTGAGGGAAAAGGGTGAGGAGAGGACAGGGTACATGGTAATGAGGGAGTTGTGATAGAGGTGGGGGTGTCAGGTGGTAGGGGGTGATGGTGTTTTGGTGGGAGGAACGGGTGGGGGGCCTGTTCTTGGCCCCCCCACCTAAAACTAATGTGTTTATAACTAAACACCCCCCTAAAACTATTCCCTAAGGGGGGATAGTTTTATCCCCCTTAGAAAACTAAGGGGGATAGTTTTATTTTGATTTAGTCCTGCATCTAAGTATATACGAATACATTAATCGGAAGAAAGCCTATATTGGCCTGTGCGAGGCAGCTTCTATGTAAACACCCCCTAAACTCATCTATATTTATCAGCCGTACGCTTGGAACGTTTCAGGTAGTTTGTTTCAGTAATGTTGCTTCATTTGTTCCTTAGATCTGCAATTCTATTTTTTGGACCAATGTTTGCTATTTATTTTCTAAATGTATATTTCTCAGTCTTAAATCTACAGTTTATTTAGTGTTTTAATTTGGATTTATGTTGTTCACACCTTCATTTGTATCTCCATATTAAAACGTTCATTGTACCCAACCATTTAAGACGGTCGCGGATTGAACGCCGACCTTACAAGAAGCGAGATCGTCGCTGTATCATCCAGTCCAAGTGTTTGGGTGGTACCTTAGTACCCAAATAAGCCTTATTTCGAACATATATCTTTTTCAGGCTTAGATCCCTACTGATCATGACTCCCAGATCCTTCTCACAGACTAATCAATTTCGATATTATTTTTTTGATATTGGAATCTCTATTGCTATATTTAAATCATAACCCTGCACTCGTCAGCATTGAACTGAATCTGCCAATTTGCAGTTCAATTTTGTTAACTCTACTGTGAGGTCTTTCTGGAGTAGGTTTGGAACCTCGTATGAGTTCATTACCCGAATTATTCAAGCGTCACTGACAAGACTTACTGATATAGTTGTCTTGTTCACTCTAACTCCAGTTATACTCTGAATGTTGACATTCTATTTTCTATGTTAGTAATGGTCAGGAAGATGAGGTCCTATTCACTACCATTTTCCTCTGTATTTATCCCATTAATGTTTCGTGTAGAACACTGCTAAAATTCTTACTAAAGTCTGGACGTGTGATACTATAATCTTCATCTCTGATGCTTCAAATATGTTTGAAAACAGAGCGTAAATTTGTAAAATGTAATAGTCCTTTTTTATATAAATCCAGGTTATGAAATTGTTAAACTTTCTTCTTATTAATAGGATTTTTTCAAAATATGAATGTTGAATCCTGTAACAACTACCAACATTCAGGAATTTAGATATTCTTACCTCATGTCAAACCTGTTAGACTCCAGTAGGCGATCTACCAATGACGTAGAACCTTCGCGCCTTCTCTAATTACTTTGTTTATACCTTGGCTTTAGAAATTAGTAGATGTTCTTGCATTACATTCAGCTACTCGGAACTAACAGTTCGTAGCAGCACGTGTTACGGTTACTGATAACAATTAATTTCAACCTGCACCGTCTATTATAAGCTCTATGGAACTTATACTGGTATAATTAAAAGCTTCGTATGTTTTTCCATAAATTTTTTGTTTTGTAAAATTAAATATTATAAATCTTATGTAAAATAAAAGTACTATGATTATCTTTTATTTAAATTTTGATTTATAATATCTGTATTTTTAATGTTCTTTTAGATGATAAATTTAAATTTATATATATATATTACACACAGTTGATATTGCCTACAAAATAAATTAATGGGTTTAATTATATTTTATTCATCCTTTAAGACATTAGCCATGTGTAAGACATATCGTAAATAGCTCTTTTAAAGTTAATATTAAATTGTATATATATATCAGTTACAATGAATATGGCTGAAGTTAATTTCCATAGTCCAGTTTCCCGCTGAGGTCTCAGATCCCAGTCCCACGTGATCAAATCCAAAATAGTCGGGAAAATCAAACGAAAAATACATTTCAGGTACTGGTTTGTATCTTGGACAATCCTATTAAACAGGTGGTTCTCCATTTCTGATTATTTTACCTCATTGTGCAACCCATCACTAGGTTGTGCAACCCATCACCAGGTTGTGCAAGCCGTCATCAGGTTGTGCAACCCATCACTAGGTTGTGCAACCCATCACTAGGTTGTGCAACCCATCACCAGGTTGTGCAAGCCGTCATCAGGTTGTGCAACCCATCACCAGGTTGTGCAACCCATCACCAGGTTGTGCAAGCCGTCATCAGGTTGTGCAACCCATCACCAGGTTGTGCAATCCGTCACCAGGTTGTGCAACCCATCACCAGGTTGTGCAACCCATCACTAGGTTGTGCAACCCATCACCAGGTTGTGCAAGCCGTCATCAGGTTGTGCAACCCATCACCAGGTTGTGCAACCCATCACCAGGTTGTGCAAGCCGTCATCAGGTTGTGCAACCCATCACCAGGTTGTGCAACCCATCACCAGGTTGTGCAAGCCGTCATCAGGTTGTGCAACCCATCACCAGGTTGTGCAACCCATCACCAGGTTGTGCAAGCCGTCATCAGGTTGTGCAACCCATCACCAGGTTGTGCAACCCATCACCAGGTTGTGCAACCCATCACCAGGTTGTGCAATCCGTCACCAGGTTGTGCAACCCATCACTAGGTTGTGCAACCCATCACTAGGTTGTGCAATCCGTCACCAGGTTGTGCAATCCGTCACCAGGTTGTGCAACCCATCACCAGGTTGTGCAAGCCGTCATCAGGTTGTGCAATCCGTCACCAGGTTGTGCAACCCATCACTAGGTTGTGCAACCCATCACTAGGTTGTGCAACCCATCACTAGGTTGTGCAACCCATCACCAGGTTGTGCAACCCATCACCAGGTTGTGCAATCCGTCATCAGGTTGTGCAACCCATCACTAGGTTGTGCAACCCATCACTAGGTTGTGCAATCCGTCACCAGGTTGTGCAACCCATCACTAGGTTGTGCAACCCATCACTAGGTTGTGCAATCCGTCACCAGGTTGTGCAATCCGTCACCAGGTTGTGCAACCCATCACTAGGTTGTGCAACCCATCACCAGGTTGTGCAACCCATCACCAGGTTGTGCAAGCCGTCATCAGGTTGTGCAACCCATGACCAGATTGTGCAACCCGTCACCAGATGGGTTGCACAACCCATCACCAGGACTATACTCGTTTAAGTTCTGAATGACCCCCAAAGAAACATTCATCAAGTTTTCAATACTGTGTAACGAAAAACATATTTTTCTGAAATTTAAATGAATATTATTACACATCATAGTAAACTAGGTTAGGATAGTTGCTTTGGTTAAGTTAGTAATGATTTGTATACAACATGTGTGTGAAGCATTTAGAAAGGCAAACTTCGAACAGTATAAATGAGCGAAGCACTTTGAAGAAAAAAATTCTTCCAGCTCTTCTTGCGACTGCGAGTCTTTAGGCTATGCTCGGCCAGGCGGCAGCTCACACCAAAGACGCATTCGTCAATTTTTATATAAATTTATATTCAAAATTTAAATCTTCCCAGCTATAAATTAATATTATGATGTTTTAGAATTTGCTGTATAGTTAGGCCAAGCGTAGGTTGGGTGATTAGGTTCTCTGGGCAATTATTTTGATTTACATTATTGTGTTTGAAATTGCACCTCTCTAAAATGCTTCGTACCCCCACCTGTAAATCAATATAATTACCAACAGAGTCAAAACCCGTGAACTGACCTATCTATCCTAGGCGTAACTATGCACAATAATTTGATATACTTTAAGATATATATTTATATTTGAGAAAATATCCTGAGCTGCACAAGGCGCTGATTTCAGGGCTAAGGTATCCTGAGTTACACAAGATGTTGTGTAAAGGTATCCTGAGCTACACAAGGTGTTCAGTGAAGGTATCCTGAGCTACACAAGGTGTTGTGTAAAGGTATCCTGAGCAACACAAGGCGTTCAGTGAAGGTATCCTGAGCTACACAAGGTGTTGTGTAAAGGTATCCTGAGTTACACAAGGTGTTGTGTAATGGTATCCTGAGCTACACAAGGTGTTGTGTAATGGTATCCTGAGCTACACAAGGTATTGTGTAAAGGTATCCTGAGCTACACAAGGTGTTGTGTAAAGGTATCATGAGTGACACAAGGTGTTGTGTAAAGGTATCCTGAGTGACACAAGGCGTTCAGAGAAGGTATCCTGAGCGACACAAGGCGTTCAGTGAAGGTATCCTGAGCTACACAAGGCGTTCAGTGAAGGTATCCTGAGCTACACAAGGCGTTCAGTGAAGGTATCCTGAGCGACACAAGGTGTTGTGTATAGCTATCCCGAGGTACACAAGGTGTTGTGTAAGGTTATCCTGAGCTCCACACGTCGATATAACTATTTAAAAATACAAAATCTGGGTTTAGATTACTAATTAGATAATTATCTTATTAAATTAAATTTGTGCTAGAAGTAAATATTGTATAGTCAAGTTAAGCAGTGTCAACTTTATATTTTGATGGATGGGTGACCGCAAGTAACATGAACTTGTCGAGGGTTACCGAAAAGTACCTGGTTAGGATTCCTTCAGTAGTCGACTGGTAATGACTCCTTCAAGAACAACGTTAGTCGTTGTCTGGGAAGGACTGCAGAATCATAAGACAACACAATTGATGACCATAATATTTTAATGACTGAAAGGTTGTTGTTGTTTAAGATTCGCTACTTGGAACAAAAAGTTCCAAGTAGTACGGTACTATAAGGGTTTCAGAACTCCATATATAGACCGTGACTGAAGGATAGCGGTCGTCGCGCACCATCTAACATCTGCTGTGCATGTATTTATGTGGTAAATACATGCGAGTTGCTATATCCAACGGGGGTTTCCGTTTACACTGAACTGTGTAAATAGTTGATAAGGACTGCAACTCTAGCCGACTGAATTTTGGGATTCAGTTCCTGAGCCCGTTATGTGCCTCTGTAAAGTTTTTCACCACCACCCACATGATGAGTATAATGTGGTACTTAATAAGTAAACTAAACTTAGAAATAACAGGGGAGGATATATACCGAGAGGCGTACTCCACTTCGTAGCGTATAGTTTACTCCTGTAATATATTCACCATTAAAGTATACTTACCTGTTCAGTAAACTCTTGTGGTGGTCTTAATAACCCTCCAAATATTGAGCCCAACAGCAAACCAAGTAAATATTTGCACGAAAATATATACCCAGCTTCTCTGTGTGTACATACTGTGCGTTAACTTTAGCTGGATAATACTACCTTAAACACTTCCTTCCTTCCATAGAAATAATCTTACCTCAGTATTTAAACACTTCTCAATTGTTCACCTTGAAGACCGACGATCTGTAGTGGAGTTTATGTCAAAGTTTCAGTTTCCCATTTTCTTTACCTAAATGTCCATTGTTGACTTTTATATAGATTTAAAACAATAGAAGCGAGTTTTAGGTTACTGCATACAACACACTTGACATTTAGAGACTATGCAAATAAAGTTTGAAATTATATTCAAAATTTAATTTATTTAATTAGTATATTTCTAAGATAAGTAAAATTGTTATACTGTAGTTTATAAGCTCTAATTAAGACAAGATCAGGCGCAAGAATGTTAGCTATATATGATACACATGTGACTTTAAGAGTTTACCTACACACGAGCGTACATACACACACACAAACACACACACATGATCCCTCTTAGAGTAAATATAACAAACAACATTACCGTGTTAGCGAGCACATTACTGTGCTACAGGAATAATGTACCACTATTGCCAAAAAATAAAAAATTAATACTGTTTACATCGAAGAGTTTATTGAAACACTTTGATATACAGGTTCAATTATTATATAAGTCAAACAGGAAAAAAGCAAACAAATATACAATATCTTTTTAAATCTGTTTGTATCATACTCAACGACTTTGACCCTCAGGCGCCGTAATAATGACACTGTTTACAAACAATAAGGTCACGTGACCCAGAACATGACTGAGACAGGTCAAGGGTCAAGGCTGTGAGTAGTGTACATTTAAGGTAATACAACAAATAGTCTCTTCTTATTTGTTTTTAAGGGTCAATTTAAATTATTTTTTTTTTTTAGTGGTGAACACAACCATCTACACGTCTACTCTGGGTTAACGAGTCTACAATAGAGTATGGTAATTAGGGTCAACAAGCTGCTTTAAAGGTTTTATATTCTTGTATTTAAATGCATAAGAAAAGACAAGACAAAGAATAACATTCTGATCATTACAGCTTCCATAAAATACTATATATAAACATTCAAAACCCCAAAAAACAGGTTGAAAAATAGAAGGAAATCAACAGAATTTGAGGGGAAGGATTGAAACGGTGATGGTAGTAGGTATTGAAACGCCTTGCGCCAGGTGAAGGAATACCCTTAAGGAGCTTCTCAAGGAGCGCCTCAAGGAGCACCTCCAGGAACACCTCAAAGCACATCTGCAGCAGCACCTCAAGGAACATTCCAAGAACACCTGCTGAAGCACTTGAGGAACAGCTCAAGGAGCACCTCCAGGAACACCTCAAAGCACACCTGCAGCAGCACCTCAAGGAACATTCCAAGAACACCTGCTGAAGCACTTGAGGAACAGCTCAAGGAGCACCTCAAGGAACACATGCATGCGCACCTCGAGGAGGACCTGCAGAAGTATCCTAAGGAGCACCTCGAGGAACACCTCAAGGAGCACTAGAAAGGCATATATGACGATTTAGACTATTAACTAAAGTCTGAGCGATCAAACGGTCTATAAGAAATCAACATAGAAGAGAATAAGCCATAAAAGATCCACAAATAATTGAGGGGAAATAAACAAGGTAGAAACTAAGTAACAATAAAAATAAAAGCCTAACAAAAGGAAGCAAGGCGAAATAATGCTAAATAGGCCCAAGGATTTTGTACACTGAAAAAAGCACCGAATATATATATATATATATATATATATATATATATATATATATATATATATATATATATATATATATATATATATATATTCTCAGTTAAAATCGTTTTAAACTTCAAAGTAAAAACAAAATTACACTTTAGTATATAAAAAATATGTATATAGCCGACCGACATTTAAAGATAGACAGAATCAACTTCACTGTACAGTTGTATATAAAAGTGAACATAAATCTTTTAGTTTATAACCGGGGGGGTGATTTTGATCAAACTGAACACCAAAGAGATAACAGATGAACAATGGTATACGGAGAGATGAATATCGATGTTCAGAATGAAATGGGATGCAGTGGTGCACACCGAACCAATTTAAACGGGGCTGAACAGCTTACATGTTAACTAACATAAATTGGCGTGTGCTTTCTTAATGCGTAGATTTGAACTCATTTCAACGCGATCAAAGAACTGAGAATGAGCTCTTGGTATATCCCGACAAGGAGCATAAAAGCGATGTTTGTCAAGAATAAAGATATTTTAGAAATCCTTATCATGTCGGTGAACAAAAGCAGAAATAATGACCTCCTATGAAACTTACCATTAACTAAACGTTTGGTGGAAAATTAAAATTTCGGAAAAATCTATTTTGAAGGATCTTGTAACTAGGCTACAATTCACAATTTATAATAACTCTAATGCCTTGTACAAATTATATATATATGTGTGTGTGTGTGTTTAAAGGAAAAGGGTAATTTCTTCGGTGCTGTGAGCATACGACACTAGATTTTCCCCTCTTTATTGACAATTTCTCGCCATTTTGTACAAAATTTCTTTAAAAATTGTTGAATCTCCAGCGCTTGACTTTTAAAGCTTCTTCAGCAAGCCGTGACTAAGAAACTAGTAAATTCAAATCAATATAATTAATAGAAACATTAGTAATGGTGTTTAGTGTTGATGCTGCTGCTGTTATTAGCAATGTTACTCTAGTTTTAGAGTTGTTATTAATACCTTTCAAATCAGTAAAGCATTGTGTGTGCGTCTCTCACACCACCGCAGAGCTGGAGGAATCCTGACAAAGGGTCACTGAATAAACTCTCTTGGAATGTCAACCAACGTGGCTATTAAACTCGTACTTATTCACCATTTATTTTATCCTAAATAAATGTGCAAAATACACAAATTTGTGTTTATGTATTCACTGTGAGGTGGGTGCAGGGAGGAAACATCAATGACTCACTCACGTAACACGCAACTAATACCTCAATGAGTAACAAGAATATTGGCCGGGACTCACCCAGTACTCAAGTGTCCAGTAAAGAGACTTGTGCCTCTTGGCTCGATAATGGCGTCTTAATTGCTATTCACTTAATACAGTCTACGACCTGCGAGGCGCTACGAGGTCGTACACAACCTGAGGTTATTGCTGTTGTTGACATCGTAATATTATAGCATCTCGGTGCTCGGAAACTGTTGAATGAAGGTAGACTAAGCCGCCAATGATTGAAGGCAAGAGGAATGGTACACGTAACTGCTTGATCAATCCCGGCAGAGAGCACTTCGAACAGCTCAACGTGGCGCCTGGCGTTGGGACTTCAAGAATGAAAGGTTTTGAAAAGGTTCTCTACTGTACGGGTTTGAATCCTTAAACTATTTCAATAGCGGTATGTGTTTTTGTTATATATATTTTTAAAATTTAAATTGTTAAAACATGTACACCATGTTGTAATACTTTTTAAATATCTGTAATGTTTAGGGATTAACAAATCCCTTGATGATTACACAAAGGGATTTAACAGCTCGCTTGATGTTTACACACACACACACACGGGGTCTATAATGACTGTTGGGTCCTTGTTTTAACAATCTCCCTTCGACATACATAACACGCTTATCAAGCTTCTACGTAGCGCTTCCTATATCACAAACCTCTTGTCAATTCCGTAGAAATTATATTCTACACAGCTCAAAATATTTCCCGATATGGCTGAGGTCCGCAGTCTATCTCAATGAACGCATTTCATAACACAAACCTTCCCCTCTGATAGACAGGAAATTCCCTTTGAAAGCCTATATCCGTAGTCACCACAGCCTATGACATGCATTCTCTCTCTCTCGCTATATAAACCAGAAATTCGTTTTCTCTCAAATTTCCTACAGCCCGGAATTGGACCCGATCACAAAACTCTCAATTTAAACCGGATAGAAAATCTCTTTAAAACCCTCCGATTCTTTACAAGCCGAAGTAGCAACGTTCAGAACACGGGTTGTCCTCTTTTAAAGCAGCTGAGTCAATCGTGCTCCTGAGATTATATATATATATATATATATATATATATATATATATATATATATATATATATATATATATATATATATAAACAAAAAAGTTTGAAATACAAGCTTAAGATTTTATTATTATTAACACATTATATTCTATATATTTCTTCCGTTTTCCAACACATGTTAAGGCGAGGGGGTACAAAAATAGAGTGGTAGCTAGAGAGGTTTGTGTGTGTTGGGTTCACTCTGTGTTGGAAGGTTTTGAACGTGCTCTCCCTATCACCCGGAAATTCAAGGTTTGTAAAAGCCTTCAGCTGTAGAATCCAAACGGCGCACTGTGGCGTTTCAACTGTAACAAGACTCTGGGTATTATTGGGTCTCTCAGGCGCCTTGTCTGTATATCATTTATCAGTATGTAATTACAAAATAAATTGCTGAAAAATTATACAAAATTCCTTTGTCATTGTTATTATTAAATAATCGTTAAATTTGTAAATAAAATTCTTTATTATTTACAGTTTTACATAACCATTTTTTCAATAAAATACAGGATAAGATTGATTGAATAATATATTCCTAAAAAATATCAACTATTATTTATATTTGTAAAAAAAAATCCTCATTAGTTTTACTTCTGGAACGTCCAGTCTCCCGCAGAGGAGCTACCTCCACCCTTCCCAAGATGCACGATGGATAAGCATAGGCTGGTGAAACAGTTCTGACCACTCACTTATGGACGCTTTCGGAAACCTTCAATTTCTGGAGCGTAATCTTGGGTATTGAGAGAGAGAGAGAGAGAGAGAGAGAGAGAGAGAGAGAGAGAGAGAGAGAGAGAGAGAGAGAGAGAGAGAGAGAGAGAGAGAGAGAGAGAGAGAGAGAGAGAGAGAGGGAAAGAGAGGGAAAGAGAGAGAGAGGGAAAGAGAGAAGGAAAGAGAGAGACAAAGAGAGAGAGACAGAGACAGAGAGAAAGAGAGAGAGAGAGAGAGAGAGAGAGAGAGAGAGAGAGAGAGAGAGAGAGAGAGAGAGAGAGAGAGAGAGAGAGAGAGAGGGAAAGAGAGGGAAAGAGAGAGGGAAAGAGAGAGGGAAAGAGAGAGGGAAAGAGAGAGGGAAAGAGAGAGGGAAAGAGAGAGACAAAGAGAGAGAGAGAGAAAGACAGAGAGCGTGTAAATATATATATAGAGAACGAGAAATAGAAATATATATTTTATTAAGACAGACATACTGTCAAAGGCGTCGTGTCTCCCGGCTATTCATTATGCCTCTGTTGTACAAAATACAAAAATTTCCAAATACATTTTTGATATTTGCATTTTAACTTCTGGCGTGGAAGAAAAAAAAACTTGAATAAGCGTATGAAATAAATCTGAACCTTTTTTTTTTTAATATAAATACTTCAATCACAAAACAAACGACGAAATATTTTGGAATGTTGTAATATACTTGATTTAACACACAAAAACTGCAGCAAATAATGTTTGATCACTAGCTTTAGAGGTCAATGTGAGCCGCAACAGCTGTCAATTACATTATGTACACAACACAACAAAAACCTATATTACATATGTAAGGAGTAAAATATTATCAACACACCTACAGTATATTTCTCTTCGTCTAAAATTAAACCCAAATAGACTGATGACTCGCCGACACTAGAGGGCACTTGGGACCTATACGCTCTTTCAAGGCATACTAATGTACACTCTAAAAATATTATACATTATATATTTATATATATGTAAATATATATAAATATATATATATATAGGACAAAAGGGAATACTCTTTTTTATGATTTACAGCCCGTGTTTTGTTTATTTTTTGTGCCCCATCGAGGGATGAAGCTGTCTTACGGATGGCTTGGTCAGGGCTTCAGTCTGACTCTTTGTTTGATTCTCGTCTGAATGTCCGGTGCAGCTGTTGTTGGCTTCGAAGCCTGGTATAACTGTAACTAACTCTGGCTTCGAAACCCCAATACAGCTGACCCCCGGCATCGATCACTAGTGTATTTGATTATGGCTTTGAAACCATGTACATAAATGTGTGTAATGTTTGTGTAATTGCGTCATAGAACCCTTGTACTGTACCCTAAGGAACTTTTTTTCAGCAACGAAGGGTTTCACAAGTCCGTCCAAAAGAAGCCACTCCATATCAGACCCCGCGAGGAGTTACTTAAACGTGAGTTCCTGAATCGCTTCCTGGAACCCAGAGAACGAGATCAAGCAGGCTTTCTTATCTTGAACACACGAAACAGTGAGGTCAATCTACTCTCACTTCCTGGAAGCCAAGGATAGCGAAGTCAGTTTCCCGCTCGTACCTTCAAGCACACACACCAAGAACGAGATCACGCCTGCTCCCTCAAACCAAAGGAATGAGGGACGGTCCACGTTCTCACCGACTCACGGAAGGTGATAGTTTGTGGTCGGACCTGCGTCTTGACTTAACAAGGGGGGGGGGGGGTCCTCCAACGCCTTCCCGTCTCTGCTCCACTTTATGAAACGCGCTATAAGCGTCTAAGCCTTATAACAAATTATATAGATTTGTCCGTCACGTGAAGGCCATAATACAGCTCAGAAGAACTTCAAGAAATATCAAATGCATCTTAACTACTGCTACGGTTTCTATATCGGTAATATACGATATGTTTAATTCATTCTCTTTACAATATAAATTCTTGGAAAAAGCTGCAAAGCAGAATTCTCTCACCTGTATGTCAGTTATAAATATCTGAAATGCACTCAAACAAATGAAAAAAAAAAAGTTTCTTATTTCCAATAAAACTCTAGAATCTAGTCTACTCAAAGAGTGTTCTAAGAGTTTCCTAAAAAACCTCAAAAGCTTAAAACCCGCAATTGGCAGAACGAGGAAGTGATAAGAGCGTGTCACTTTAAGCCGTGACGGTGTATCCAGGTTCTCCAAAAGAGGTTTTTTTTTATATCTCTGTTAATAAGATACATTTTAATCTCAAAACCTCCTACAAGACACTCCAAAAAGTACTTATTTCTCTACATGTCTACTTCGACTGTGAAAGATATACTTCAGTCTACCTTAATGAGGGGGAAAGAGGGTCTATTTACACGAGATAGAAATATAGAGTTTAGATAGTGATTGTAAGTTTGTGAATCCAGAAACATGAGTGCATGAGTCTCTTTAAGAGGTCTGGGCGACGCCTCTGGGAGTGCTCCCTCGTTCCCTTCCTTCACAACCTCCTTCTTCACATTCCTTCACTGCTGCTTCCATCCTCACATGGCTACCCCACACCAGCAACAACAGTCGGGTGTACAATAGCTGCCACACCAGCACAATCCCCACACAGGCAGTTGTAGAAATGTCTACACAATTTCCATTCATCTGTAATTTCTACTTCACGAGTCTGTTGCAGCTGTCGACACACACACAGGGAGATAGGTCAGGGGTCATTGCATTAGACAACCAACGGCTAGAAAAGCGGGCTCCAAGAGCTAGGGCTCTTGGAGAGCTAGAGCTCTCGCTGGAGAGCTGGAGCTCTAAGAGCTAGAGCTCTTGGACCGTATTTGTCCTGCTCTAGACACTCTCATACATTTTGCAACAGACACTTCATACATTTTGCCGTGGGACTCGTGTATGCATTTTGCTGTGGAAGTGAACATAAGGATTGGTGAGGCAATCTTTATGTCTGTCTGTGGCATATGTAACATCTTGCTGTAGCATTCTAACTCAAACCTGCTTTGTGTTCAACAATAGTACCTTGAGCGACTGGCTGGCTGGCTGGCTGGCTGACTGGCTGAGTGGTTGACTGGCTGACTGACTGGCTGGCTGGCTGGCTGACTGGCTGAGTGGTTGCTTGGCTGGCTGGCTGACTGGCTGAGTGGCTGGCTGGCTGGCTAGCTGAACAGCCTAGAATTGTAACAGGCTGTTTATATTTAACTTGAAGCAGTAGGTGATAAACTGCTTCATCCTCTTTTCCTCGGGATATCTTCCTGACACAGTGTCCTCACACCTCCCTCACCCAAGACAACGTCACCTTCCTCTTCCACCAAAGGCGCCCACAAGCAAGATATCACCAAAGCTCAGTTTCACCACATTTGGAACGTTCACATCTCTGAAATGATAACTGTTCTCATTGTTCATGTGAACTCCTTGGGAGAGAGCATCAGGTGTAACTCACCACTAGTAAATCATTCATCAATTCTTCAAGAATATACATGTGTGTATATATATATATACAGAAGCCCCTATTCCTCAAGAAAATCATGATTATCACCCCACAAAGACCTTATCAGCGATCTTGTTACTTTATCACGATTTATTACTCCGTATTTGCATCTTATTTTCTCTTAACGTTGTATATATGTTTCAGAAACGTTGACAACCTATTTTTTTTTGCCCCATTTTCGTTGTTGTGTAGTTAAGTTCCAGCAATGTTGTCATTGCCTTGTTCATTTTTTCCCCTTATCGTATTCATTTGATTTTCACGTTTCTTCAACTTTATTTCATCTTGAACATTGTTATTTTTTTCCCCTTTCTCTTCTCTTCAGGCAACACATTGGCTATTTGTTTCTTTTATTTGATTTACTAATACGAAACACAAAGTCACAGGGCGAGAGGGACCACAACAGTACACATGAAGGCTCCTTGTAGCACCCGAGGGCGCCTGAGGGCACCTGGGTGCTCCTGAAGGTACACATGAAGGCTCCTTGTAGCACCCGAGGGCGCCTGAGGGCACCTGGGTGCTCCTGAAGGTACACATGAAGGCTCCTTGTAGCACCCGAGGGCGCCTGAGGGCACCTGGGTGCTCCTGAAGGTACAAAAAGAGTCACCTGCAAGACTCCACGAGACATCTCAAAAGCAGTTCGTAGTAGAACCCGGAGGCAGCTCAAGGGTACTGGAAAACGCCTGGAGGTACAGGTGAGCACCTGGATTGCCCTGCAGAACCCTACACAGAACCTCAGGGGCATCACACAAGGCCTCGGGAGAACCACAGAACCCCAGGGGGAGGAGACCACACAGAAGCTTAGAAGGTCTCACAGGACTTCAAGGACACCGTAGAGCACTGGGAGAACATCTTATGATGGCACATTGACGGCCAAGCGACGGTAAGGCTCGTGACGGAACCGCCCGCGGGCGACTTGACCGCCGGCTTTGAGTGCTGCGTCCTTCTTGTCGGAATCTGCAAAACAGAGAGAGAAATAAAGAGAGCATTAGTTCACATGCGTAAAATGTTCCTTAAAACCATATATATCTCTACACGAAAAATGACTGTATCTGTCCGAAGTTAGTGGACAGACCCTTTGAGGGGCTAGCCTGGTATAACTTTGCATGGGGAATGATGTAAGGTTGGGGGCTATCATGGGCGGGTCGGGGTTGGTCCCATTGCTCGCATTAATGTGTGGTTTACCACCATGACGACCACCACGAAATAGGCGGAAGGCGGTTGGCAGAGTCCCTATCTTGAGGTTATCTTGAGATGATTTTGTAGCACAAAAGATATCCCTAGGATATCTTTTGATACTTTAAGCCACCATGGAATAATAAATCTGGAGTAGGAACACAGTCAGTCAAGCAAAAGTGACAGATAACAAGTATGCACTCCATAGTACTCAGTGAGAGGATGATAGACACTCCATAGTACTCAGTGGGGGATGATAGACACTCCATAGTACTCAGTGGGAGGATGATAGACACTCCATAGTACTCAGTGGGGGATGATAGACACTCCATAGTACTCAGTGGGGGATGATAGACACTCCATAGTACTCAGTGGGAGGATGATAGACACTCCATAGTACTCAGTGGGAGGATGATAGACACTCCATAGTACTCAGTGGGGGATGATAGACACTCCATAGTACTCAGTGGGGGATGATAGACACTCCATAGTACTCAGTGGGAGGATGATAGACACTCCATAGTACTCAGTGGAGGATGATAGACACTCCATAGTACTCAGTGGGAGGATGATAGACACTCCACAGTACTCAGTGGGAGGATGATAGACACTCCATAGTACTCAGTGGGAGGATGATAGACACTCCACAGTACTCAGTGGGAGGATGATAGACACTCCATAGTACTCAGTGGGGGGATGATAGACACTCCATAGTACTCAGTGGGAGGATGATAGACACTCCATAGTACTCAGTGGGGGGATGATAGACACTCCATAGTACTCAGTGGGAGGATGATAGACACTCCATAGTACTCAGTGGGAGGATGATAGACACTCCATAGTACTCAGTGGGAGGATGATAGACACTCCATAGTACTCAGTGGGAGGATGATAGACACTCCATAGTACTCAGTGGGGGATGATAGACACTCCACAGTACTCAGTGGGAGGATGATAGACACTCCATAGTACTCAGTGGGAGGATGATAGACACTCCATAGTACTCAGTGGGAGGATGATAGACACTCCATAGTACTCAGTGGGGGATGATAGACACTCCATAGTACTCAGTGGGGGGATGATAGACACTCCATAGTACTCAGTGGGAGGATGATAGACACTCCATAGTACTCAGTGGGAGGATGATAGACACTCCATAGTACTCAGTGGGGGATGATAGACACTCCATAGTACTCAGTGGGAGGATGATAGACACTCCACAGTACTCAGTGGGAGGATGATAGACACTCCATAGTACTCAGTGGGAGGATGATAGACACTCCACAGTACTCAGTGGGAGGATGATAGACACTCCACAGTACTCAGTGGGAGGATGATAGACACTCCACAGTACTCAGTGGGAGGATGATAGACACTCCACAGTACTCAGTGGGAGGATGATAGACACTCCACAGTACTCAGTGGGAGGATGATAGACACTCCACAGTACTCAGTGGGAGGATGATAGACACTCCACAGTACTCAGTGGGAGGATGATAGACACTCCACAGTACTCAGTGGGAGGATGATAGACACTCCACAGTACTCAGTTTACAATATCAACTCTCCCACCTTGAAGGAGTCAGTGTAGATCACCGTAAAACTGTTTTGTTAAAGAAATTTCGTAGCTTTTTAATATATATTATATGTCCCCCCCCCCCTCCCCCCTCTCTCTCTCCCTCTCTCTCTCTCTCTCTCTCTCTCTCTCTCTCTCTCTCTCTCTCTCTCTCTCTCTCTCTCTCTCTCTCTCTCTCTCTCTCTCTCTCTCTCTCTCCCTCTCTCTCTCTCTCTCTCTCTCTCTCTCTCTCTCTCTCTCTCTCTCTCTCTCTCTCTCCCTCTCTCCCTATCTCTCTCTCTCTCTCTCTCTCTCTCTCTCTCTCTCTCTCTCTCTCCACCATCTCCTCACTGATTTATGAGACAATATCTGTCAGGGCTCTTCGATATTCATGAATATTTTTCATTCAAATTCGCGTTCTAAGTGGATGGCCAACTGCTGAGACCATCAACAGGTGGTTGCTGGCCTAGTAGCCTAGTCCAGATAACTAGCTAAACACAAGGCTAGCAGAACGACGTTCATATTAGCGTAACGTCAAACCGTTCTAAAAACAACATTACAGTAGGTAAAAAGCTACAGCTACAGTAGTTAAAAAGCTACAGCTACAGTAGCTAAAAAGCTACAGCTACAGTAGCTAAAAAGCTACAGCTACAGTAGCTAAAAAGCTACAGCGACAGTAGCTAAAAAGCTACAGCTACAGTAGCTAAAAAGCTACAGCTACAGTAGCTAAAAAGCTACAGCTACAGTAGCTAAAAAGCTACAGCTACAGTAGCTAAAAAGCTACAGCTACAGTAGCGAAAAAGCTACAGCTACAGTAGCTAAAAAGCTACAGCTACAGTAGCTAAAAAGCTACAGCTACAGTAGCTAAAAAGCTACAGCTACAGTAGCTAAAAAGCTACAGCTACAGTAGCTAAAAAGCTACAGCTACAGTAGCTAAAAAGCTACAGCTACAGTAGCTAAAAAGCTACAGCTACAGTAGCGAAAAAGCTACAGCTACAGTAGCTAAAAAGCTACAGCTACAGTAGCTAAAAAGCTACAGCTACAGTAGCTAAAAAGCTACAGCTACAGTAGCTACAGCTACAGTAAGCTACAGTAGCTACAGCTACAGTAAGCTACAGTAGCTAAAAACATTACAGTAGCTAGCATGGTAGGAGATAGGGGGGTTAGTTTACATCACTTTTAGAATAAAACACTGTGCTAGTAGCATACCATTCAGACGTAGAAAACTAGTCGCTGTGCTAGGAGAAAGTTTAATTTTTTTCTTTAGGAAATTAGCAGTGTAGATAGTGTATAATAGCATTCCGTTTGTGACAACAGGAGACCGTGCTAGCTAGTGGGTCGATGTGGATGAACTAGCGAACCTAGGAACAAATTTCGTGGTTAATCTTTCGTAAAACTAAAACGGTCGCTAAGGTTTATATTCGAGCAAGAACTGGTTTCATGATGCTGGTTATCAAGGTGTTTATCTGAAGTGGTCTCTCTCTCTCTCTCTCTCTCTCTCTCTCTCTCTCTCTCTCTCTCTCTCTCTCTCTCTCTCTCTCTCTCTCTCTCTATTTCTCTCTCTCTCTCTCTTTCTCTCTCCCTACCTCCCTCGCCGCTCCTTCGCTCTGTTATTCATGAAAATCACACAATAGGAGAGGAGATCTATTTTCATCAAACAGATTCCAGCAACATCCACCCCCCCCCTTCCCGTCCTCCCCAGCTATGACCACCATATCGCCACGCTCTTCGCCAACGATGAAACTCACCAAGAAAAATGAACTCTGCAAGTGCCACCACAACTACCCCCACCACAACTACCACAACTACCTCACCACCTTTACAAAGCTCTATCAATACACATAACTAAAGCTCGTCATTTGCATATTCGTCACCCTCTCGTTTTGATTGGGCGAAGGAAGAGGAAGAGGACGAGGAAAGAGGAAGAGGGGAACATTAGCAAGGCGTGTTCTGTTAATGGCATGTCTGTGTTCCTCTCAGTACGGGTGTAGGCGTGTAAGGTGTTGTCTGCGTCTGAACGGGTCTATGTAGCAGTTTCCTCACTGGAGAGAGAGAGAGAGAGAGAGAGAGAGAGAGAGAGAGAGAGAGAGAGAGAGAGAGAGAGAGAGAGAGAGAGAGAGAGAGAGAGAGAGAGAGAGAGAGAGAGAGAGAGAGAGAGAGAGAGAGAGAGAGAGAGAGAGAGAGAGAGAGAGAGAGAGAGAGAGAGAGAGAGAGAGAGAGAGAGAGAGAGAGAGAGAGAGCGAGAGAGAGAGAGAGAGAGAGAGAGAGAGAGAGAGAGAGAGAGAGAGAGAGAGAGAGAGAGAGAGAGAGAGAGAGAGAGAGAGAGAGAGAGAGAGAGAGAGAGAGAGAGAGAGAGAGAGAGAGAGAGAGAGAGAGAGCAGTAATAATTACCAACCAAACACCACACAAGCCTAGTGATGTTCATTAATCAAGACCCAACCAAAATATCTCTCCACACTCACACAAACATACAATATTTCCCTGAAATCCGTTTAGTTCAACAGAAAACTTAAAATTACCTGAATGAACATTGAATTCTTTTTTTCCCTTTGTAAAATGTAAAAATAATAACAAGGGACAAAACACTCTACGGAGATCACACAGCACATTTCGATACTGTATTTTGATCCTTGAGGTTATCGTGGGCAGAGTGGACTATGCCCACGATATCAGGACTATGTGCAGTCCTGATAGCCCAGAGTCCCCGTGCGGATATCGTAGCGAGTAATAACGCTTCAGACTCAGAACCTTTGAACCTTAGAACAATCCGGACATCGGAATGGTAAGGACAGAAAGCAGCCAATAGGTTAGCCGAGCAAGATCAGCATCATGACAGTTATAATAGTTACCCCATAACTTTGTTGACATGTTAGGTCTTATCGCAAGTCCTCAGTCAGGCCCCGGAGACGATCTTCAGGAAAGGACGGTTAGACAGCTCATTAAATTTGCTGTCGAACACACGATACCTGTGGTAAGACAAGCTGGTGGGGGGGGGGGGGGGGGGAGGCTTGTTGAAGGGTTCTCATGCGGGAGAGACACGCACTACCCTGAGGAGTCCAGGGACCTGGGTTCGAGCCTCCTATACGGCTCCATTATTGTCTCTTTTCTAACGAATGTATCATAGTATTATGATTTCAGAAAGTAGACTTATTTGGTGTTAATTACCTTTATTTCGTTATCATTTGTTTTAGCCTGGTATACTCCTGCTGGTTCACTATTTGTGTTAGTAAACTTCCCTCTAATATGTTGATCATATTGATCAACATATCAATATTGGCGTTTGATGTTGATCATAGAGTTCTCTCTCTCTCTCTCTCAGCCTACCAATTTAACCTCTACTATGCCTCCTGGTTTTTCTGGTGAGAATACAAATTAGGAAAATTTAAAATGTTTTATTTTAAAACCTAATATTTTTTTTAGATGTTTTATTGATGGGATTCCAACAGTAGAGGACATTTGCACATTCTCCAGGTCAGCAATTTCTCCAGCTTTGAATGGGGCTGTTAGTATGTAACGACCTCCTAGAGAGCACTATAGTGTCTTGAAAAGTATCATTACTGGTGTGGCATCTTTTGTATGAAAGGCGCTTGTTATCCAACCTGTCATTTTTCTTGCAGTTGTGACAGCTACTTTATTGTGTTCTTTAAAAATAAGATCTTCCGACATGATTACTCCCAGATCCTCCATATTGCTTTTTCGACAGGTCATCAATATGTGGAAAAGACCTTGGCATCAACGACCACGAACTTTACCTCAACGACCACTAATCTTACCATCAACGACCACTAATCTTACTAAGAAGGACGATGGATCTTACCATTAGCAATGCTGGCTTCGTACTCTGCTTGGAGACTGGACATATCGGTATAGTCTTCGTATAACGGCATACTGCAAAGTATAACATCATGATTAGAAGCGTAGACAAAAAAAACACCACCCCTCGCAAACATCCAAACAGCAAACACCACCCATCGCAAACATCCAAACAGCAAACACCACCCCTCGCAAACATACAAACAACAAATAAGCGCCATCAAACACACCAACTGCATATCTGTGCTTTTAATTCAAAATCTTAAGAATAAAATAATTTGTATTATTTAGAGTATGAATTCCAAAAACATGCTTTTCATTAAGTTACTTTTACAAAATTTATGAAAATGTTTATAACAAAAATTGACAAAAGTTAAAAGTAATTGTTTCCTGAGAAACGTTATGAAAATGAGATGAATAATGATGAGTTTATTACATCAAAGTTCTAAATGTTAATTTGTTACTTCAGGAAAGTGGAATTTAATAATTTGATGAATAATTCAAATTCTTCTGATGCATTTTTTTATATTATCATGAAATTCAAGTTTAAATAAAGCAAGATTATATTATTGAATTGAGTCTTTCAATCTCTATCTGCTACCACTTTCTGCAGCACATGGGTTCGAATCCCT
>NC_091162.1:13905103-13917374 GCF_040958095.1 Procambarus clarkii
CGTGTTAACTAATTCATCCTTGTCCACCCTGTCAATTATCACCCTGATAATTTTGTAGGTGGTTATCACGTCTCCCCTAGCTCTTCTGTCTTCCAGCGACGTAAGGTACAGTTCACGTTGTCTGTCCTCATAACTCATGCCTCTTAGTTCTAGGACTAGTCTAGTGGCATACCTCTGAACTTTTTCCAGCTTCGTCTTGTGCTTGACAAGGTATGGGCTCTATGCTGGGGCTGCATACTCCAGGATTGGCCTTACATATGTGGTATACAAGGTTCTGAAGGATTCCTTACACAGGTTTCTGAAAGCAGTTCTGATGTTAGCCAGCCTCGCATAGGCCGCTGATGTTATTCTTTTGATGTGGGCTTCGGGAGACAGGTTTGGCGTAATATCAACTCCCAGATCTTTCTCTCTGTCCGTTTCGTGAAGGACTTCATCTCCCATTCGGTATCCAGTGACTGGTCTTCTAGTTCCTTCTCCTAGTTTCATTACCTTACGTTTACTTGGGTTGAACTTTAGTAGCCATTTGTCGGACCATTCCTTCAGTTTGTCTAGATCATCTTGTAGCCTCATCCTATCCTCCTCTGTCCTGATCTTCCTCATAATTTTTGCATCATCAGCAAACATCGAGAAGAACGAGTCAATTCCTTCTGGGAGATCATTTACGTATATCAGAAACAGTATAGGTCCAAGGACTGATCCCTGTGAGACTCCACTTGTGACTCCCCGCCACTCCGAGACCTCACCCCTCACGGTGACTCGCTGGGTGCTGTTGCTTAGGTACTCTCTTACCCAGTGGAGTACCTTCCCTTTCACTCCTGCCTGCATCTCCAGTTTGTGCACTAGTCTCTTATGTGGTACTGTGTCAAAAGCTTTCTGGCAGTCCAGAAATATGCAGTCTGCCCGGCTCTCTCTCTCTTGCCTGATTTTTGTTGCCTGGTCATAGAACTCAATTAATCCTGTTAGTCATGATTTGCCATCTCTGAACCCATGCTGATGTTGTGTTACAAAGTTCTTTTGCTCCACTAGCGTTTCTCGCACAATCTTTTCCATCATCTTGCATGGAATGCAAGTTAGGGACACTGGCCTGTAGTTCAGTGCCTCCTGTCTATCACCCTTCTTGTATATTGGGATTACATTGGCCGTCTTCCAAATTTTTGGCAGTTCACCTGTTACCAGTGACTTGTTGTACACCATGGAGAGTGGCAGGCACAGAGCTTCTGCTCCTCCCTTTAGAATCCATGCTGAGATTCCATCCGGGCCTTGAATATATATATAGGCCCTTATATATATAAGGGCCTATAGCCTTTGTCAACTCCAAATCTAGCAGATGCTTCCTCACCTCCCCCCACTGGTAATCACAAACTCTTCTAGTGGTGTCTGGGTTGATGTTCCCTCCCTTATCTCTGGGACTTCTCCTTGCTCTGAGGTGAAGACTTCCTGGAATTTCTTATTGAGTTCCTCGCACACTTTCTTGCCGTTTGTAGTGAATCTTTCTGCCCCTATCCTCAGTTTCATTACCTGTTCCTTCACTGTTGTTTTCCTTCTGATGTGGCTAGGCAGCAGTTTGGGTTAAGTCTTTGCCTTGCTCGCTATGTCACTTTCATATTGCCTCTCTACCTGTCTTCTCACCCTGACGTATTCATTCCTGGCACTCTGGTATCTTTCTCTGCTCTCTAGTGTTCTGATGTTTCTATAGTTTCTCCATGCCCTTTTACTTAGCTGCTTTGCTAGGTTGCAACTCTGATTAAACCATGGGTTTCTCATCTCCATTTCATTTTTTTCCTTTTGGACTGGGACGAACTTGTCTGCTGCCTCCTTACACTTCTGTGTGATGTAGTCCATCATGTCTTGAACCGTCTTTCCTCTGAGCTCTGTTTCCCAAGCTATTTCAGTTAAAAATTTTCTCATCTCCTCATAGTTTCCCTTCCGGAATGCTTGCTTTCTGGTCCCTTCCTTGAGTACATTAACCCTTCTTCGACCAGATATTCAAACAACAGTACACTGTAATCACTCATACCCACGGGGGCTTCAAGACCGATTTCCCTTATGTCTGAATCATTCAGAGTGAATACCCGGTCGAGTCTTGCTGGTTCATCATTGCCTCTGTGTGATGCACACATACACACACACAGTGTGTATGTGTGTGTGTGTGCGTGCACGCGCGTGTGTCGCTGCAAGGGGGAGGGGGGGGGGACAAGCCCTCTCTATTCCGAGTGCATTGTTCTCAGCTTCCCCCTTGGCGTTAAGCTGGGCTCCCGCGGCATTGTTTGAGGTTCCTTTGTCAGGGTCAGAGCGAGTCCGCCCTCTTGTTAGGGCTTATGTCCTTCTCTCTGGCTGCACTTAAATGTTCCTACCTTGGTCCTTAAGTAAATACATTTTGTGTTTGGAATATATATATATATATATATATATATATATATATATATATATATATATATATATATATATATATATATATATATATATATATATATATATATGACATTCATCTCTTGCAAGGTGTTTCATTTGATAACGAGGGAATGTTGGCGTTATTCTTGCTCTTGTCGTTAATTTTGAACTGAATCTTTTATAAATTCGGTTATAAACTGGAGATAAGTAGTTTAGATTTAGGAAAGACCTGGGTAAATACTGGTTCGCTAACAGAGTTGTTGATTTGTGCAACCAATTACCGAGTATCATAATAGAAATAGGATCACTTGATTGTTTCAAGCGAAGGTTAGACATATATATATGAATGAGTTTGGGTGGGTATAAATAGGAGCTGCCTCGTATGGGTCAAAAGGCCTTTCTGCAATTTCCTTGACTCTTATCTACCTCTTATCTATATCTACCTTGTCTTGGTTAGTGCGGGGCAGTGGCCGCGTTTCCGTCAGTGGCATCTCTCCAGATTCACTCCTCCGTTTTCTGAGCCGTTGACATGAAGTTCGTGTAACTCTGTAAACAGTGTAACGGTCCCTATGATTCCCTTGTTACAACTTTTGATAAAGTTGTTACATCTTGTTATAACGTGTTTATGATGTATTAGAACGTTGCTACAACTTACTATATTGGTTGTTACAATTGTTAGGGGTTCAACCTTATTCAAACGTTGTAACAGCGTCGTAGTTTGGTCATGTGTTTGGCGGGAGGAGGGTTGAATGGTGGGGAAAGGTTCTGTAACGATTCCTTCAACCTATCCAATAGAGAATATATTGTTGATGAAAACCCGCCTTTGTTCTACACAGTTCCTTGCCAATCTTCCTTCGACTGGAGCTGGGCATGAGGACATGCCTGACATATGCATTAACCTTCACCGATACCTGTCAAGACACGCACTACCATCAAAAATTATAATAAAGCTTTTGAATCTTGCGGAGGAATAGGATCACCTATTGCGGCGGGCTGCTGGCATGGATGTGAGAGTACCTCCGGATAATAAGGTCATTAACGTGGCCGTGGATGAGACAACTGGAAGGCTGATATGGACAGTTTATCGAGGTCCAGTTTGCACTCCTCTAAACTCCTCTGGCAATTGTTCGAAGTATGTACCAAATTGGCACCATTGCCGAGCCCAGATGGGTAAACAAGCAGACGGTGTAGCAATAGGTTCATCCCCCTTCGTGTCACATTTTTTGCCTAAGTAAACTAGCTCAACTGCTTTCCTTATCTAGTATACTATTTATAGACTGCAGGATAGAATTATACAGCTATTGTTCCCTAAGACCAACAGACCGAACACAGTGATTGACTGTGAATAACTGTACTGCAGACCGGTGGTACAGCTGTATCTTATATACTCACTCTAAACTATTTCACATCAGTCTCTGTGCAGTTTCTCCAGTCAATAACAGACGCTTCGATTAAGTTCATGAATACACTCACAAAAAAAAAATAAACGAAACTGTAACCTGCATAACCGCAAACTACTAACAGTAAACACTAAAACAACATTACCCTAAACCGCATTAAGCCATGAGGGAACAATACCAACACACACACGCTCCTACTCCCCACCCAACGTCCCCAGAAAATGTAGGGGTCGCTTATACACCGCGCCGCGCGCGCTTCGTCGACACGGGGAGGGCCGTCGACGGACCGCCCGAAGACCGCGCCCGCTTTCCCTACCAACCCTCATTGACTCACCCAACTGTAAGACTGTAGCCTGTATACTGATCGAGCGTGAGGTACGGAGGCGTCACCGATGGCGGTGTCATGGTAGACGGGGAGGCGGTTGATGTCGACATGAGAACCTCAGTGTTAACATCACGGCCCTTGCCCAGGAACTCATACGCTGCCCTGTAAGGGATTTACATACACACATACAGCTGCAAGGAGTCTTCGGAGGATGCCTGTAGGGGGTCGGAAAGGGTATGGAGAGGGAGTGGAAGGTGGATGAGAAGGATGGTTGTGAAGGAAGTGGTTGTGATTAGCATGTGGGGGGATATCGAAGCAGGTATAAGTGGGATGTTAGGTAGGCTGGTTGACTGGGTGTAAGGTAGGTTGGCAGAAAGGTAATTCGGGTATTAGGTAGGCTGGTAGACAGGTAATTCGGGTGTTAAGTAGGCTAGTAGATTGGTAGACCTGGTGTTAGGTAGCGTGGTCGATAGACAGACCGGATTTTAGGTAATTCTGGTATTATCTATGGATGGAATTAGATAGGACTGGTGTTACACAGGAATGGATTTTTACGAGTCATAAACACTCACCCACCGCCTAAGATAGACATGAATAGCACTATGCGGGCTAGTCACAGACTGATGTTGGTGTTACACAGGAGTGGTGGTACACAGGACTGGTGTTACACTGCAGTGATGTTACACAGGAGTGGGTTTTTTTAACACAGGAATGGTATTCCGCGGGAAGTTGAATTACACAGGACTAGTGTTACACTGAAGTGGTGTTACACAAGACGAGTGAAACACATGACTGGATGTTACACAGGACTGGCGTTAAAACAGGAACAGTGTTTACACAGGACTGGTATCAGGTATGGTCCCCCCCCCAAAAAAAAAAATACCAGGTAAATCTTCCTGATATTAGGTGAGGTATATATATAAGTTTACCTTCTATCAGAGTATAAGGTCCTTAGGAGAGGGGGGGGGGGTATGGATAATTATGGATAATATCCATAAGGGGCCAACAATGTCCCGTGGTAGGCCTAATTAAATCCAAAATAGAATTAGAAAACAATACTTTTTAACACAAACATTACTCGAATATATATATATATATATATATATATATATATATATATATATATATATATATATATATATATATATATATATATATATATATACTGAGGTGATAGAGGTAAAAACAAAAAAATCAAATAAAGCACATTGTTATCTTATGTGTTATCAGTAAAGCAGAGTCTGCACCTTAAGATTTATCTAGGAAAGCGGTGAGATAAGAGCCATCAAACACATACATGATGTTTTAAGACGTTTGGTAGAGTGGGAATGTCAACATTGAGAGCCGAGATGTGTCATTTCATTTTTTTTAAGTCTTACCAACAAAAAAGGTCAAAGAAATGACTCAAAGAAGTGAGAAAGCTCTCAAGTTACCTTTCTTATGAGTCTCTTTGTTCTTACTTATTTTTTTATAACATCATATATTAAGATATTTAATATATTATATATTAATATATTATTATATTAAATATATATTAAATATTACAAAATTAATATATATAATCTAACGTTAATCTTTCAGACCACAATAGATTGTAGAAAAGTGGTTGAATTCCTCAACTTTATATATAATCATAGTCAACTACGGGCTCACCATAGCCAGTGCTACTTGGAATTTTTTGTTTCATGTAGCAAATTTTAAAGAACTTTATGGATGTAATTATCATCCACATGGCTGAATTATGGCCCATATCGACAGGAATTATTGTATACAATGGATGAATAATTTCCCCATAGACGGATTAATCATACAAGAGTGACCGAATTATTTAAATTATTTGACGAAATTATCATTGAATTATTGTAAACATGAAAATTATATACAGCAAAAAATTACAAATGCATTCAATTGACCAGAAAAGAAAGATAGACCGATGCTTTTCCACTTTTTTGTAAAAAAATAAGTAAATAAATAAAAAATAATTGGCAATATATTTTTAACATGAACAGATCTCAGCTCTCTGACTTCAGTTAGAATTTGATGAACTAACTTCATATAGATTTTTACAGTAGGCCTACAAGAAGGTATTAAACGTCTATAATAAAGTATTCACATACAGTACAGTATTTCTATTAGGAAAATTACCCAAGAATCACATTAATATATATATATATATATATATATATATATATATATATATATATATATATATATATATATATATATATATATATATATATATAAATATATTAAATTTAATTTTATTACTTCAGACCTTTATGAATCTGTGTGGTTCGGTAATTTTTGGGAAACAACGTTATCAAGGTAATTGATTTGAGAGCAATGATGATTTTACAGGATTTTTGTCTTAAAGATTCGAGTGGCGTCGGAAGCCTTCGTCTGAGATGATGAGTGAAACCTGTTGTTCGTTCCTTAGGCCTCAGGTGTTTGTGAGAGAGAGAGAGAGAGAGAGAGAGAGAGAGAGAGAGAGAGAGAGAGAGAGAGAGAGAGAGAGAGAGAGAGAGAGAGAGAGAGAGAGAGAGAGAGAGAGAGAGAGGTTGGTTCAGGGTGTAAGGGAACGAGCCTAGTGAGACATTTCTTGGGCCTATCAAGGACCGCCTACCCGACGCGGCCACTCCTGGACACCCCTAACAACCTCTGGACACACTAACAACCTTTGGACACCCCTAACAACCTCTGGACACCCTAACAACCTCTGGACACATTAACAACCTCTGGACACATTAACAACCTCTGGACTCCCTAACAACCTCTGGACACATTAACAACCTCTGGACTCCCTAACAACCTCTGGACACCCCTAACAACCTCTGGACACCCCTAACAACCTCTGGACACATTAACAACCTCTGGACACATTAACAACCTCTGGACTCCCTAACAACCTCTGGACACCCCTAACAACCTCTGGACACCCCTAACAACCTCTGGACACCCTAACAACCTCTGGACACCCCTAACAACCTCTGGACACCCTAACAACCTCTGGACACCCTAACAGCATGTATACTTAGGTACTGGAGACACTATTTATACACAGAAGAGTTTAATACACAAGAAAAGTATATACACAGAGTAGCATATACACAAAGGATATATACATAGAAGGATATATATACACAGAAGCATATATATATATATATATATATATATATATATATATATATATATATATATATATATATATATATATATATATATATATATATATATATATATATAAAATGCTATATCATTACCTTTACAATTATTCAGTTCAAAATTTCGAATTAATACCAAAATTCATCTTTTTATTTAGTTGTTTTCTTTATTTTCTGAAAGGTAAATTTGAAAGTCAATTTACCAATTATGTTTTCTATTATCGTTCTATTACATATAACAAATTACACGTTTGTATAATTTATTAATTTATTTTAATTTGTAATCTATTAATTAATTGTTAATTTTAATATTTTAACAGGTGAAATTTTATTTAAATTTGATAATTAATTTTAATGTTCGTGTCATTTGAGAATTTATTTTAATTATTCATTACAAATATATACAATGTTGTATATATATTCCAGGACTAACTGGGAGTATTACATGATTAAGTCATCATTGTATGACGCAAGTGTCAATCTGTAATGGCAATGTTTCACTGACTTACTCACAATTATTGAATTATTATTATTACTATTATTTATGTTATTATTACTATTATTATCATCGTATGTTTCTATCATTATCATTGGAATAAAGCAGTTAATTAATCTATTTAACTCGTTATTTATAACGCATAATTTTTTTTCAAGAGAATAAATCTTTCTAAGTTTGGTTGAGAGTTATGTAAAAAAATGTATATTATTTTTGAAAAAAAAACATGCATGACATGCCAATTGTAAACTCGGTGGCACTCACTCACACACACACACTGTAACTACCATCAGTAATTATGTGAGGTAAACTGGACATATATATGGAATGATGGGAGCTAATCGCGACTACAGCAGCTATCGTGGTCGCGGCTATGCCACACGTTCTATGTTTACTATAGTAATGCCTGCACGGCGCTGCGCAGCTAAACATACCAAATGCCACAAAGATTAGGAATAAGGGAGGAAAAACAGAACCAAACACGTGCAGATAGGAAAAAAATAATATATATATATATATATGTCGTACCTAATAGCCAGAACGCACTTCTCAGCCTACTATGCAAGGCCCGATTTGCCTAATAAGCCAAGTTTTCATGAATTAATTGTTTTTCGACTACCTAACCTACCTAACCTAACCTAACCTAACTTTTTCGGCTACCTAACCTAACGTAACCTATATAGATAGGTTAGGTTAGGTTAGGTAGGGTTGGTTAGGTTCGGTCATATATGTACGTTAATTTTAACTCCAATAAAAAAAAATTGCCCTCATACATAATGAAATGGGTAGCTTTATCATTTGATATGAAAAAAATTAGAGAAAATATATTAATTCAGGAAAACTTGGCTTATTAGACAAATCGGGCCTTGCATAGTAGGCCAAAAAGTGCGTTCTGGCTACTAGGTACGACATATATATATATATATATATATATATATATATATATATATATATATATATATATATATATATATATATATATATATATATATATATATATATAAATCGTAGCGCACACATGTTATGGAAAAACAGAAAATGGCGTAATGGCTCATATATATATGGTCGAAGAGAACGTGGGGTGTGAAGCCGTCCTCTCAATCATATATTTATTCTCGTTAATGCAACCCAAATTTAGCGAACCACACAGACAATCACCGTTGCAAAAATAATGACATTTTGTTCAGGCTCATGCTCTAGAGAACTGCTTATAAGTATATATATACTGTTTATTTTATACACTAGTTATCTACGAAATCCTTATTATAGTCACCCCCCCACCCCAAAAAAATTAAAGAAATAGACAAATATTGAAAACTGCATCATTTAGGAAGCATACCCAAAAATTTAAGGGGGGATTATTAAATAAAATCCCATGGCACTCTTGTGTTTTTTTTTTTTTAGTTAAGTGTTCCTGGAGCCCATGCAAAGGTGAGACTTAATAATAATTATTACCTTCAAACTTTAAGTTCAATCATAGAACTTTAAGTTCTACTCACTGATATAAATGGCTGAGTTTAGCGGCCAGCACCGTATGGCTTTAAATACTTGTTAGCTTGGTTTGTTAAACAGCTTGGTGGATCAGCTGGTGAGGGAACTGGAAATCATTTGGTCTATTGTGAAGTCAGCCATAGGATGCTCGCGTCTGTCAGCCATGTTAGTATCAGTGGCTGACACGGCCTGGACACGTAGCCAGGGGGGGGGGGTGCTGACGCCCCTGGCAACGTTGCCAGGGAGCCGTGTCAGCGCCAGCAGCTAGCCTGACACAGCCACGCCTGCTATACGTGGCGGCCAGGGACAGGAGGCACGGAAGAGGAGGGCTGAGGGGCACGTACCTGCGGGTGGGTAGGGGTGCGAGTGGTGCCACGGAGCCAAAGGGCAGGAGGGTAGGGAAGCGGCTCAACATGCCGCCTGGCACCCCTGGCGCTGGCATGCTTGGCACTGAAACATTACCCCAAACAATGCATTAGTAACATGGCAGTTCAGTCGGCTGTCTAATCCTTGTTCCTTCACTGTCACAACCCCCTTGACCCTGCCTCCTCACTCCCATCTCACCTGTGTTTAGGAGCCCCATTTGAGCCCTGGTGAGCCCGCGCATGGCCGGATGGGTCATGAGCGCCGGGGCCACGGGCGTAGCGGCGGCAGCGGCGGCGGCGTGGGCGGCCATCTGGTGGGCGGACGGCAGCTTGACGGGGGCCGGAGGCGGCGGCGACAGGGAGTTGGGCGGGGACAGGGAGCCGGTGGAATCGGTGTGCCCGTCACCAGCCTCCCCGCCGGGTAGCCCGTTGCGTCCGTTCAGCACCTGCATCTCTCGCATCTGTTCCTGTCTGATCTCGTCGTTGTGGTCCTGGTGGATGAGACACACACAAGGGGTCATATTGGTGGTGAGACACACACAAGGGGTCATATTGGTGGTGAGAGACACACACAAGGGGTCATATTGGTGGTGAGACACACACAAGGGGTCATATTGGTGGTGAGAGACACACACAAGGGGTCATATTGGTGGTGAGAGACACACAAGGGGTCATATTGGTGGTGAGACACATACAAGGGGTCATATTGGTGGTGAGACACACACAAGGGGTCATATTGGTGGTGAGACACACACAAGGGGTCATATTGGTGGTGAGACACACACAAGGGGTCATATTGGTGGTGAGAGACACACACAAGGGGTCATATTAGTGGTGAGACACACACAAGGGGTCATATTGGTGGTGAGACACATACAAGGGGTCATATTGGTGGTGAGACACACACAAGGGGTCATATTGGTGGTGAGACACATACAAGGGGTCATATTGGTGGTGAGACACACACAAGGGGTCATATTGGTGGTGAGAGACACACACAAGGGGTCATATTGGTGGTGAGACACACACAAGGGGTCATATTGGTGGTGAGAGACACAAGGGGTCATATTGGTGGTGAGAGACACACAAGGGGTCATATCGGTGGTGAGAGACACACACAAGGGGTCATATTGCTGGTGAGAGACACACACAAGGGGTCATATTGCTGGTGAGAGACACACACAAGGGGTCATATTGGTGGTGAGAGACACACACAATGGGGTTGATGACATATTCAAAATAACACGCATTGATGCCCTAATATCAAGATACTCCTCGTCTATATACATATATTGCATGAATTTATATTAAAAATTTGTATCTACGAATACAATCACGATAGATTTTATAACAATACATGATACAATATTTAAGCAAAATTGTGTCAGATAAAGCTACTTAAATACTCAAGATTTATTGATTCTTACTCAATAAAATAAAAATACTGAATAATAATTCTGCGGCATTTACTAATAATACATTTAAAAGAGAGAGAGAGAGAGAGAGAGAGAGAGAGAGAGAGAGAGAGAGAGAGAGAGAGAGAGAGAGAGAGAGAGAGAGAGAGAGAGAGAGAGAGAGAGGGGGGGGGGGAGAGGGAGAGAGAGAGAGAGAGAGAGAGAGAGAGAGAGAGAGAGAGAGAGAGAGAGAGAGAGAGAGAGAGAGAGAGAGAGAGAGAGAGAGAGAGAGAGGCTCCTTGACAATATACCGTTATTACTGGGTGTGATTTGTGGTAATGAGTGTTGGAGGATGCCAAACCACGAAGGAATATTACTGGAATGGGGAGAAGGAAGGAATACCCAAGAAATGGGGAATTGGGAGATCGCGAGAGCTGAAAGAATTTATAAACAGATCAAATATCTATAAAAGTTGCGAAAAGAAATATAGTCAACTAATATATATATAAGTATTTGCATTTTATATTGCGATATAGTGATGAAAATTCTCTCCACTTACAATCGTTCGGATAGATCGTGTGGTGAGAGAAAACTTTCTTTTTGGAAGTTTGTGATAACTTTTCGCTCTCTCTCAAGTGGTTTGAATTTCCCGCGACCGTTAGACGGCTCACAGCCGGACCCGCCAAAAAGTTTGAATCAACATGGCTGTCGTTTATTTGATAAAACTGCCTAAAACACTCACAACTCTTCAAGAGAAGAGAATCAGTATGGCGTCATTAGTCGCTTTTACCTACGAAACAATGTTACTAGGAATTTCAAGACTTCTTGTGTTTTAATTATGGTAGAAACTACTGACGATGAATTAGAAGAAATATAGACCACCTTCAGTTATTGGAAGTCAACGAACAGCTGATGGAGTTAACAATTAGTTACATATTGAATAAATTAGTGAACTAACTCAAGAATCATAATGGTTTGTTGACAAATGCTTCTGAAGTCTCTTATTCATTTTCCCGCCAAAATAAGACAATTTTTGTTTACGTCATGTCCTCCCCTCCCTGCAGGGGGCCCTTTCACTAAAACCACATCAGCATATATATATCCTTAAACAATACCTTGCCGGGGTTCGATCCCTTGACACCAGAATCCTTCCACCATTTCTCTGACCGACCCACCCCATCCTTCAAATCAGAAAGCCTAACAACGGCTTCAGAAACCAAGTAATTGCAAGGCAGAGCGTACTGAAAC
>NC_091162.1:13917874-13925374 GCF_040958095.1 Procambarus clarkii
CCCAGACTCACGAAGCAGTTACGCAAGCACTTACGAACGTGTACATCTTTCCTCAATCTTTGACGGCTTTGGTTACATTTATTAAAGCAGTTTACAAGCATGAAAACTTGCCAATCAACTGTTGATATTGTTATAAACAGCCTCCTGGTGCTTCGGAGCTCATTAACTGTTTAATAAGTGTAAACAAAGCCTCCAAAAATTGAGAAAAGATGGACAGGTTTCGTAAGTGCTTGCGTAACTGCTTCGTGAATCTGGCCCCTGAAATCCCACATTCTCCTTCAAACAATAATTATCATAATAATTACTTCTTTTAATCTGTTAATTATCATAATTCAAAATTATTTTAACAGTAATTATTAATATTTAAAAAATAATTAAGTAATTATGATCAAATTAGAATAATTACAAGAGAATCAACAGTGCAAATAATTGTCTAAACTTTTGTAATTATTATCAAGAGTAATTACATAATTGGTATTTGATAGCCATCATTAATAAAAATAATAATTTTCAAGCCGTCTAATCAGGTATTAAAATTATAAATTTTGTTTTTTATAAATATAATTTTTTTTTTTTTAAATAAATAAATTTATTTAAAATGTTTAAATAAATAAATAAAATAGTTTGTTTAAAATATAAATTTTGTTTTGTTTAAATAAATTGTGTTTTTAATTTGGTATTGGATTTAGGCTTTTTATTAAGTAGTTCACAACTTTAACTTATTGTCATGTCCAACACGTGTGTTTGTTGTTCTTGTTTGTGATTGTTTATTGGTGAGTGTTTGTGTTGTTGTTTGAGGGGTAACTTACTCATTTGTTCATTTAATTGTTTACCTTCCCAGAGGAGATCCGGATTCTAGTTCGTCGTTTTCTATGTAATCCAACTTAACTGAGAATATTTACGCAAAATCCGGATTTACTGCATAGTTCTCAACACGACTCGGATTTACCTTAGTGATCTTTGCAAAAACAAAACAATGAACTCATCCCTTAAAAGCCTCCCCCCTACCCCCCCTCCAGAAAAAAAAATCACATTAACTAATTACCTCCTAAAAAAAAACAAAAAAAAAGGCTCATTTTACCGTTCGTCATAAAATGCGGAATTTGTCTTTTCTGCACCAAGAAATCCGGATTCGTGCCACTGATAGCAAGAAGGGAATCCTCTTAAAAAAAAAAAAAAACAGAAAATGCTCTTCAATTTCCTGTCGCAAACAGGTGAGAGAGAGTTGCTGTTGACCGTCACCTGATTGATCAGGCTCAGGTGACCTGGGTTCAGGTGGAGGGGGAGGAGGTGGACTGAGATGGATGGATCAATAGATAAGTGGATTGATAGATGTGATTGTTAGCATGATCAGAAGATGAACTCAACACTTGGTTATAAGAAAATTAGAAAAGGAATGGATTATCAAAACAAAGAAGATAACAGGGAACGGAAGAAGATAACAGGAAACGGAAGAAGAAGAGGGAGAAACGATGTTTGGGAAGGAATGTGACAATGGAAATTGAATTAGAACATAGGAAGCGACAGAGAACCAATTAGCCAATTACAGCCCATAATTGGCGGGCCGGTGGCATAAATTGGCGAAATTCGGGAAAATACCCGAAATAGTTGGTACCCCCCTGGGGCCGTGTGTGTGTGTGTGTGTGTGTGTGTGTGTGTGTGTGTGCACTCACCTATCCTATTTGCTTGCGGGGGGGTTGAGCTTTGGCTCTTTGGTGTGTGTGTGTGTGTACTCAGCTATGTGTGCGTGCATTATCGTGGTTTAGCTCTTGAGTCCCACCCCCAAGGGCTAAACTTTATTATATTTTAAATTCTAATCTTAAAATTATGAACGTAATTCACTTCTACAACTTTGTTGTTTAATTCATTTTATTTTGTCTACTATATTTACTCTGTAGAAAAAAAAAACTTTCTATAACATCTCTATATTTCGTCAGTTTCTCCAACTTCTATCCATGTACTTCTGTTGTAATGTTATTCAATATGGATATTTCTTCCTTTCTCACCCTGTCAATCCCCCTTAAGTATTTATTATGTCTCAATCATGTCTCTCTCTCTCTCTCTCTCTCTCTCTCTCTCTCTCTCTCTCTCTCTCTCTCTCTCTCTCTCTCTCTCTCTCTCTCTCTCTCTCTCTCTCTCTCTCTCTCTCTCATGCGTCTCTCAAGTCTTACACATGTATTATGTATGTGTATATGTATGGACACTTACATACATATATATTTATACATGTAACTACTCAGTTCCACTTAATGGGTCTATCTCTAAGACTTTTCTCTCAAATTAAAGAGAATAGATTCTCTCACTAATAAGGAATTAGCTCCCTAGTAAAGGCTTATATACCTCCCTTAATAGACGATTTCCTCCCTAATCTAGAAATGTCTCTAATTCCCCAGCAAACTGCAAGTAATGAAAGGCTGCCTCGTGTCACAGTGGGTAATTAACTCTCGCCTCGTTATATCTAATTACTCTATTCTGACGTCATTGTGTGGTCGTGTCATTCCTGGATCATAACAGAGAAATTATTAGAAATGGTCTCGTTTTGGGGTGCTCTCTCTCTCTCTCTCTCTCTCTCTCTCTCTCTCTCTCTCTCTCTCTCTCTCTCTCTCTCTCTCTCTCTCTCTCTCTCTCTCTCTCTCTCTCTCTCTCTCTCAGAGACAAATCACATGACCCATGTCTTGTAGAAGTCTAAGAATATGTTGCCACAGGCTACAGGTTCCGGCCTGCCTGCCTGCCTGCTAGCAGCGGTTCTTCATATTCTTTAAGAATTCCCAAAGTCGCCATCGCGGGCAAGGGCCTTGTGGTTGAGCCCCTCTGCTGGCAACACCGTAATGGCGACTGTCAATCAAGCTAGAGTGGATGTCTCCCATTGTCTCTCTCTCTCTCTCTCTCTCTCTCTCTCTCTCTCTCTCTCTCTCTCTCTCTCTCTCTCTCTCTCTCTCTCTCTCTCTCTCTCTCACTCTGGGTATCGGGTATCATCTTCGTTCCTCCGAAGTTTTGTCGATTAAAAGTGAATTATTAAAGTTTGTGGACCGTCTTTTAACACAGGAAAAATGTCATCTTCTTCTTCTCTTTTATCCTCCTTCTTCTTCCATCTCCTATTTCTCACCTTCCTGCTGCTGCTTCTCCTCATTTCTGCTTATTCTCCTATCCTGTCTCCTCTTTGTCCTGTTCGTCTTCTTCCTTCTTACATGAAGGAAGATGAGTTTGGGACGGAAATGATGCCAAGAATGTTCAGAATAGTGAAGAAGAGAGAGAGAGAGAGAGAGAGAGAGAGAGAGAGAGAGAGAGAGAGAGAGAGAGAGAGAGAGAGAGAGAGAGAGAGAGAGAGAGAGAGAGAGTTGGATAACAAATTTTCCTAATTTACTCCAACTAAACGATCGATAAACGATTGAAAATGCTTAATAAATGTTGAGAAACGTTTGAAAAACGGTTAAAAACGTTAAAAAAAATTATGAAAATCCTTCGAGAAACAATGGAAAACGTTCGAGAAACGTTGAAAAACGTTCGAAAAAATACGGAAAACATTCGAGAAACTTTGAAAAACGTTCGAAAAAAAATACGGAAAACATTCGAGAAACGACGAATAACGTTTGAATACCTATGGGAAACGTTTGAGAAACGTTGACGTGATCATCTGTTTCGTCAGCTGATGAGAAATCAACAAACAAATGGGGGGGGGGGCCGGAGACACGCACACAGGGGTAAAACCAACCTGCCCAAAAGCTTTTAGTATTGCTTAGGCTATTGTGGATCTATTTTTTTTTTTTTTAGAGGAGGGGTGTTGTATATATTGTTGATGCTACTGTAGTTTCTTGTGGCACCATCAACAACCCCCCTAACTACCCAACAAGAACAGCGAATTGCATGCCACTAATTACCCTCAAGGTGGCCCTCTGGCGGCGTTTTTGGTTAGGTCGTTAGTGGCACTCCTACCAGGTCGTCCAAGTGCCAAAGAAACTACAAGAAACTTCCCCCTTTCAAAAAACTCCATATATATTTACTTGTCCAGGACACGTCCGTCTTAGCCACCAGCCGCCTGGTGACTATGATAGGAAAAACACTTTCAGTGTTCCATCAGGTTGTGGGAGTTATATATACATATATATATATATATATATATATATATATATATATATATATATATATATATATATATATATATATATATATATATATATATATATATATATAGCTGTCACCATCTTTACCTAGTGTATCTTAAAAGGCGTCGAGGACCAAGTATGTGTGTTTAGTCAGATGTGTAGAGGCGAGGAGTCACATGTGTAGTCAGCACATCATTTGTGTAGAGCAGGTATGTGTCCTGTGCAACACCGGTGTGGAACACCGGTGGTTTGTCAGGTGTGTGAATACTACAACACAGGCAAGGGTCAGATGTGTGTGTGTGTGTGGCCAGTGCGGCATGTGGCGGGTGTGGAGGGGGGGGGGCTTCCCAGTACCCCATGTGAGTACCTTATCTTTAAAGGTTTCAAGCTATGCTAGGGTTCCACCCCGTCCTGGATTACACCTGTAGCAGCTGCCACACCTGCAGCAGCAGCTGCCACACCTGCAGCAGCAGCTGGTTGACGAACATCAGGTGAAGGTTTAAAGTCTGGACGAGAAGAAGACTGCAACATATCAGTCTTGTTTCCTTATCTTAGTTGCAAAATAGACTTTGTAACAGTTTTCTTCAGAGAGAGAGAGAGAGAGAGAGAGAGAGAGAGAGAGAGAGAGTGAGAGAGAGAGAGAGAGAGAGAGAGAGAGAGAGAGAGAGAGAGAGAGAGAGAGAGAGAGAGAGAGAAAGAGAGAAAGAGAGAGAGAGAGAGAGAGAGAGAGAGAGAGAGAGAGAGAGAGAGAGAGAGAGAGAGAGAGAGAGAGAGAGAGAGAGTCCCTTGTAAAAGGTGAAGAACCAGGCCAGCGTTCTATACGTTCTATACGTTCAGCGTTCTTTTTATACTTTTATACAAGTATAAAAAGAGGACTTAGCCAGCGTCTGAGATGGCGTCTTGCAGGAGCCAGTCTGGGAGGTTATGGACCGAGTAATTACTCGTCTGATAAACTACCTAACACCAGGCAAACGATGAGGAAGAGAGAAAAAATAAAAAGGGAGCTGGGGGGAGTGTTATTAGTGGAGACCCGGAGTGGTGGTGGCACCCGTGGAGGCATTTTGCATTCGGACATGGCATAGCTGCTGTCTCTCTCTCTCTCTCTCTCTCTCTCTCTCTCTCTCTCTCAATAGGCACTCACAGGTATCAGTATTAAAAAAAAAAAATCCCATTACAGAAGTTGGCAAGTACAACGTTATACCTGTCCATAATTACAGGTGAGGCAATTAGGAAACTTTTGCACAAGTATTAAAGACTTCCTAAGTGGTTTGAGGGCGACCCGCGAGGGGTGGCAGTTGTTCTCCTCTTTCCTCCCCCTAAGAGGAGCTTGTCTGAAAGGGAGTCTCCTCTCTTAGTAGTTTTAAATAGTTGTTCTCCTCTTTCCTCCCCCTAAGAGGAGCTTGTCTGAAAGGGAGTCTCCTCTCTTAGTAGTTTTAAATAGTTGTTCTCCTCTTTCCTCCCCCTAAGAGGAGCTTGTCTGAAAGGGAGTCTCCTCTCTTAGTAGTTTTAAATTTCTATTAATTACGAATTTGTCAACCGAATTATTTTCTCTCGAATTTTTGTTTCTCTCTCTCTCGAATTCTCTCTTCGATATCCCCCTAATGACCCACTGGCGAATTAAGTGTGACTACTCAGGTTGTTGTGGTTGGCCTCTTGTAATACTTTTTTTTTTTAAGTTTTACCCTAGAGAGTTAACATTGAGTAAGGTAAGCTTAAATAACTTTCCTGCTTTGTTTGTGGATGATATCTTGAGAAGATATCTTATCTTAGAAGCAAAAGGTAAGATAATTAACAGGAGTAAATGCTTCGTCGGTATGACTATAGAGCGTGAAGATTGGATAGCTCATGAAGATTGGATAGCTCATGAAGATTGGATAGCTCATGAAGATTGGATAGCTCATGAAGATTGGATAGCTCATGAAGATTGGATAGCTCATGAATATTGGATAGCTCATGAAGATTGGATAGGCCATGAAGATTGGATAGGCCATGAAGATTGGAGAGGAGCTGGGATATGAGGACAGAGTGTACAGGAACTAGGCCCAGTTACTTTGGTTCTTGAACCTCGAACCCCGCCCACGCTGTAAGAAGCTGAGTGTGATTCACGTTCCAGGCTACAGAAGCAGTCCGTCCTCCAAACAAAGACCCAAAAGTGATTCCATTCACCCACCAAACCCCCTGTTTATGAATGAAAAGCGGTTTACACACGACTCACAACTGCTGACGTTCGAACATATCCGGAACAAGTGCTTCACTGACGAATTTTGTTCGAACCACAACGCTGTAAATGCTTCACCCACGTACTACAAATACAAATAATCGCCAACAGAACCTAAACACCTAACCTAACCTATGCCTCTATATACACAATATGCTAATATATTATAATATTAATTTATACTTGAGAAAATTCCCGTTTTGAATGAACAGCATGTTAAAATTTATGAATGCGTCTGTGGGGTCGACCGCTGAATGTAATGGACTTGAGTCAAGGACGGGTTGACAGAAGACGAGCTGGTTGTAAATCAGCGACTTATTTGGTTCCTAACGTTACTCTTTCTTTGAGAATTTACATTAAAAAAAATAATAATAATTGCTCGCACTGGTAGCTGGTTTCTCCAGGCCATTGGGTGTATTTTTCTTGTAAGTGTTGGAAAGTGCTCTGAGTTCGAAATTTAGTTCGAACTAAATTCGAACGAGGCCCAGGTCCACCTCCCTCACACAAGTCTGGTCTATCACAAGCAATGTGACTTTACCTTCAATGATAGTTGTTGAAGCTGTCGGTGATTCAGTCTTGGAGACAGAATGAACTTGACTGTTTTCACTACAGTTGACACCACTGCTTTCATTCCCGAAGCCTCGGGGGGAAGGAATCATTCATTAACTGGTTGATGAATGATTCATTGGCACTTGACATTTATCTCTTGAATGTCAACTTTCTCTGTGTGATTCTCAGTGTCACAACACCTCCCTCGTTACTGTGTGATTCTCAGTGTCACAACACCTCCCTCGTTACTGTGTGATTCTCAGTGTCACAACACCTCCCTCGTTACTGTGTGATTCTCAGTGTCACAACACCTCCCTCGTTACTGTGTGATTCTCAGTGTCACAACACCTCCCTCGTTACTGTGTGATTCTCAGTGTCACAACACCTCCCTCGTTACCTATCACTGAGAGATTCAATGTCATGTCTTTGATAGAGTTGGTCTGGCCTGGAGTTGGTCTGGCCTGGAGTTGGTCTGACCTAGAGTTGGTCTGTTCCAGTATTGCTACCAAGTTTCTGGAAACATTCGACATTCATCGCCTATTCTTTCCTACATTCTCTTATAATCAAATTTCCCGTTGAAAAAAGTATTAAGTAAATATATAACAAGTTGGTATTTACTTTGTTATTGAA